>NW_026529604.1:0-89104 GCF_028500815.1 Rissa tridactyla
GGCGGTCGTCAGCCTCGGCGCCACCGGCGCCCACGTGGTGCCGCCGCGCCAGCCTGCAAAGCATTTTCCGGTAGGGCTGCGGCTCTGGCGACAGCTCCCACGCCCGAAGAGCCAGGAGGGAAAGCCGTGCCTCGTTGGAAAGCTCTTTGGCAGCCGCTCGCGTGGCCCCACAGCCCGTGTGGCTGCGGGCTTTCCGGCGGCCGTCAGCCTCGGCGTCACAGGCGCCCACGTGGCGCCGCCACGCCAGCCTGCGAAGCATTTTCCGGTAGGGCCGCGGCTCTGGCGACAGCTCCCACGCCCGAAGAGCCAGGAGGGAAAGCCGTGCCTCGTTGGAAAGCTCTAGGGCAGCTGCTCGCGTAGCCCCGGAGCCCGTGGGGCTGCGGGCTTTCCGGCGGCCGTCAGCCTCGGCGCCACCGGCGCCCACGTGGCGCCTCTGCGCCAGCCTGACAAGCATTTTGCGGTAGGGCCGCGGCTCTGGCGACAGCTCCCACGCCCGAAGAGCCAGGAGGGAAAGCCGTGCCTCGTTGGAAAGCTCTTTGGCAGCCGCTCGCGTGGCCCCACAGCCCGTGGGGCTGCGGGCTTTTCGGCGGCGGTCAGCGTCGGTGCCACCGGCGCCCACGTGGCGCCGCCGCGCCAGCCTGCGAAGCATTTTGCGGTAGGGCCGTGGCTCTTGCGACAGCTCCCACGCCCGAAGAGCCAGGAGGGAAAGCCGTGCCTCATTGGAAAGATCTTTGGCAGCCGCTCGCGTGGCCCCACAGCCCGTGGGGCTGCGGGCTTTCCGGTGGTCGTCAGCCTGTGCGCCACCGGCGCCCACGTGGCGCCGCCGCACCAGCCTGCGAAGCATTTTCCGGTAGGGCCGCGGCTCTGGCGACAGCTCCCACGCCCGAAGAGCCAGGAGGGAAAGCCGTGCCTCGTTGGAAAGCTCTTTGGCAGCCGCTCGCGTGGCCCCACAGCCCGTGGGGCTGCGGCCTTTCCAGCGGCCGTCAGCCTCGGCGCCACCGGCGCCCACGTGGTGCCGCTGCGCCAGACTGCAAAGCATTTTCCGGTAGGGCCGCGGCTCTGGCGACAGCTCCCACGCCCGAAGAGCCAGGAGGGAAAGCCGTGTCTCTTTGGAAAGATCTTTGGCAGCCGCTCGCGTGGCCGCACAGCCCGTGGGGCTGCGGGCTTTCCGGTGGCCGTCAGCCTCGGCGCCACCGGCGCCCACGTGTCTCCGCCGCGCCAGCCTGACAAGCTTTTTGCGGTAGGGCCGCGGCTCTGGCGACAGCTCCCACGCCCAAAGAGCCAGGAGGGAAAGCCGTGCCTCGTTGGAAAGCTCTTTGGCAGGTGCCCGCGTGGCCCCACAGCCCGTGGGGCTGCGGGCTTTGCGGCGGCCGTCAGCCTCGGCGTCACCGGCGCCCACGTGGCGCCGCCGCGCCAACCTGCGAAGCATTTTCCGGGAGGGCCGCGGCTCTGGCGACAGCTCCCACGCCCGAAGAGCCAGGAGGGAAAGCCGTGCCTCGTTGGAAAGCTCTTGGGCAGCTGCTCGCGTGGCCCCACAGCCCGTGGGGCTGCGGGCTTTCCCGCAGCCGTCAGAATCGGCGCCACCGGCGCCCACGTGGCGCCGCCGCGCCAGCCTGCGAAGCATTTTCCGGTAGGGCCGCGGCTCTGGCGACAGCTCCCACGCCCGAAGAGCCAGGAGGGAAAGCCGTGCCTCGTTGGAAAGCTCTTTGGCAGCCGCTCGCGTGGCCCCACAGCCCGTGCGGCTGCGGGCTTTCCGGCGGCCGTCAGCCTCGGCGCCACCAGCGCCCACCGTGGCGCCGCCGCGCCAGCCTGCGAAGCATTTTCCCGTAGGGCCGCGGCTCTGGCGACAGCTTCCACGCCCAAAGAGCCAGGAGGGAAAGCCGTGCCTCATTGCAAAGCTCTGTGGCAGCCGCTCGCGTGGCCCCACAGCCCGTTGGGCTGCGGGCTTTCCGGCGGCCGTCAGCCTCGGCGACACCAGCGCCCACGTGCCGCCGCCGCGCCAGCCTGCAAAGGATTTTCCGGTAGGGCCGCGGCTCTGGCGACAGCTCCCACGCCCGAAGAGCCAGGAGGGAAAGCCGTGCCTCGTTGGAAAGCTCTTTGGCAGCCGCTCGCGTGGCCCCACAGCCCGTGGGGCTGCGGGCTTTCCGGCGGCGGTCAGCCTTGGCGCCAGCGGCGCCCACGTGGCGCCGCCGCGCCAGCCTGCGAAGCATTTTCCGGATAGGGCCGCGGCTCTTGCGACAGCTCCCACGCCCGAAGAGCCACGAGGGAAAGCCGTGCGTCGCTGGAAAGCTCTTTGGCAGCCGCTCGCGTGGCCCCAAAGCCCGTGGGGCTGCGGGCTTTCCGGCGGCCGTCAGCCTCGGCGCCACCAGCGCCCACGTGGCGCCGCCGCGCCAGCCTGCCAAGCATTTTCCGGTAGGGCCGCGGCTCTGGCGACAGCTCCCACGCCCGAAGAGCCAGGAGGGAAAGCCGTGCCTCGTTGGAAAGCTCTTTGGCAGCCGCTCGCGTGGCCCCACAGCCCGTGGGGCTGCGGGCTTTCCGGCGGCCGTCAGCCTAGGCGCCACCGGCGCCCACATGGTGCCGCCGCGCCAGCGTGACAAGCATTTTCCGGTAGGGCCGCGGCTCTGGCGACAGCTCCCACGCCCGAAGAGCCAGGAGTGAAAGCCGTGCCTCTTTGGAAAGCTCTTTGGCAGCCGCTCGCGTGGCCCCACACCCAGTGGGGCTGCGGGCTTTTCGGCGGCGGTCAGTGTCGGTGCCACCGGCGCCCACGTGGCGCCGCCACGCCAGCCTGCGAAGCATTTTGCGGTAGGGCCGCACCTCTGGCGACAGCTTCCACGCCCAAAGAGCCAGGAGGGAAAGCCATGCGTCTTTGGAAAGCTCTTTGGCAGCCGCTCGCGTGGCCCCACAGCCCGTGGGGCTGCGGGCTTTCCGGCGGCCGTCAGCCTCGGCGCCACCGGCGTCCACGTGGCGCCGCCGCGCCAGCCTGACAAGCATTTTCCGGTAGGGCCGCGGCTCTGGCGACAGCTCCCAGGCCCGAAGAGCCAGGAGGGAAAGCCGTGCCTCGTTGGAAAGCTCTTTGGCAGCCGCTCGCGTGGCCCCACAGCCCGTGGGGATGTCGGCTTTCTGGCGGCCGTCAGCCTCGGCGCCACCAGCGCCCACGTGGCGCCGCCGCGCCAGCCTGCGAAGCATTTTCCGGTAGGGCCGCGGCTCTGGCGACAGCTCCCACGCCCCGAAGAGCCAGGAGGGAAAGCCGTGCCTCTTTGGAAAGATCTTTGGCAGCCGCTCGCGTGGCCCCACAGCCCGTGGGGCTGCGGGCTTTCCGGCGGCTGTCAGCCTCGGCGCCACCGGCGCCCACGTGGCGCCGCCGCGCCAGGCTGACAACCATTTTCCGGATAGGGCCGCGGCTCTTGCGACAGCTCCCACGCCCGAAGAGCCAGGAGGGAAAGCCGTGCCTCGTTGGAAAGCTCTTTGGCAGCCGCTCGCGTGGCCCCACAGCCCGTGGGGCTGCGGGCTTTCCGGCGGCCGTCAGCCTCGGCGCCACCAGCGCCCACGTGGCGCCGCCGCGCCAGCCTGCAAAGCATTTTCCGGTAGGGCCGCGGCTCTGGCGACAGCTCCCACGCCCGAAGAGCCAGGAGGGAAAGCCGTGCCTCGGTGGAAAGCTCTTTGGCAGCTGCTCGCGTGGCCCCACAGCCCGTGGGGCTGCGGGCTTTCCGGCGGCCGTCAGCCTAGGCGCCACCGGCGCCCACGTGGCGCCGCCGCGCCAGCGTGACAAGCATTTTCCGGTAGGGCCCGCGGCTCTGGCGACAGCTCCCACGCCCGAAAAGAAGAGCCAGGAGTGAAAGCCATGCCTCTTTGGAAAGCTCTTTGGCAGCCGCTCGCGTGGCCCCACACCCAGTGGGGCTGCGGGCTTTTCGGCGGCGGTCAGCGTCGGTGCCACCGGCGCCCACGTGGCGCCGCCGCGCCAGCCTGCGAAGCATTTTGCGGTAGGGCCGTGGCTCTTGCGACAGCTCCCACGCCCGAAGAGCCAGGAGGGAAAGCCGTGCCTCGTTGGAAAGCTCTTTGGCAGCCGCTCACGTGGCCTCACAGCCCGTGGGGCTGCGGGATTTCCGGCGGTCGTCAGCCTCTGCGCCACCGGCGCCCACGTGGCGCCGCCGCGCCAGCCTGCGAAGCATTTTCTGGTAGGGCCGCGGCTCTTGCGACAGCTCCCACGCCCGAAGAGCCAGGAGGGAAAGCCGTGCCTCGTTGGAAAGCTCTTTGGCAGCCGCTCGCGTGGCCCCACAGCCCGTGGGGCTGCGGGCTTTCCGGCGGCCGTCAGCCTCGGCGCCACCGGCGCCCATTTGGCGCCGCCGCGCCAGCCTGCGAAGCATTTTCCGGTAGGGTCGCGGCTCTGGCGACAGCTCCCACGCTCGAAGAGCCAGGAGGGAAAGTCGTGCCTTGTTGGACAGTTCTTTGGCAGCCGCTCGCATGGCCCCACAGCCCGTAGGGCTGCGGGCTTTTGGGCAGCCGTCAGCCTCGGCGCCACCGGCGCCCACGTGGCGCCGCCACGCCAGCCTGACAAGCATTTTCCGATACGGCTGCGGCTCTGGCGAAAGCTCCCACACCCGAAGAGCCAGGAGGGAAAGCCGTGCCTCGTTGGAAAGCTCTTTGGCAGCCGCTCGCATGGCCCCAGAGCCCGTGGGGCCGCGAGCTTTCCGGTGGCCGTCAGCCTCGGCGCCGCCGGCACCCACGTGGCGCCGCCGCGCCAGCCTGCGAAGCATTTTCCGGTAGGGCCGCAGCTCTGGCGACAGCTCCCACGCCCGAAGAGCCAGGAGGGAAAGCCGTGCCTCGTTGGAAAGCTCTTTGGCAGGTGCTCGCGTGGCCCCACAGCCCGTGGGGCTGCGGGCTTTCTGGCGGCCGTCAGCCACGGCGCCACCGGCGCCCACGTGGCGCCGCCGCGCCAGCCTGCGAAGCATTTCCGGTAGGGCCGCGGCTCTGGCGACAGCTCCCACGCCCGAAGAGCCAGGAGGGAAAGCCGTGCCTCTTTGGAAAGATCTTTGGCAGCCGCTCGCGTGGCCCCACAGCCCGTGGGGTTGCGGGCTTTCTGGCGGTCGTCAGCCTCGCCGCCACCGGCGCCCACGTGGCGCCGCTGCGCGAGCCTGCGAAGCATTTTGCGGTAGGGCCGCGGCTCTGGCGACAGCTCCCACGCCCGAAGAGCCAGGAGTCAGCCGCTCGCGTGGCCCCACACCCAGTGGGGCTGCGGGCTTTTCGGCGGCGGTCAGCGTCGGTGCACCGGCGCCCACGTGGCGCCGCCCGCGCGAGCTGCGAACATATTGCGGTAGGGCCGTGGCTCTTGCGACAGCTCCCACGCCCGAAGAGCCAGGAGGGAAAGCCGTGCCTCGTTGGAAAGATCTTTGGCAGCCGCTCGCGTGGCCCCACAGCCCGTGGTGCTGCGGGCTTTCCGGCGGCCCGTCAGCCTCGGCGCCAGCGGCGCCCACGTGGCGCCGCCGCGCCAGCCTGCGAAGCATTTTCCGGATAGGGCCGCGGCTCTTGCGACAGCTCCCACGCCCGAAGAGCCAGGAGGGAAAGCCGTGCCTCGTTGGAAAGCTCTTTGGCAGCCGCTCGCGTGGCCCCACAGCCCGTGGGGGCTGCGGGCTTTCCGGCGGCCGTCAGCCTCGGCGCCACCAGCGCCCACGTGGCGCCGCCGCGCCAGCCTGCGAAGCATTTTGCGGTAGGGCCGCGGCTCTGGCGACAGCTCCCACGCCCAAAGAGCCAGGAGGGAAAGCCGTGCCTCGTTGGAAAGCTCTTTGGCAGCCGCTCGCGTGGCCCAACAGCCCGTGGGGCTGCGGGCTTTCAGGCGGCCGTCAGCCTCGGCGCCACCGGCGCCCACGTGGCGCCGCCGCGCCAGGCTGACAACCACTTTCCGGTAGGGCCGCGGCTCTGGCGACAGCTCCCACGCCCGAAGAGCCAGGAGGGAAAGCCGTGCCTCGTTGGAAAGCTCTTTGGCAGCCACTCGCGTGGCTCCAGAGCCCGTGGGGCTGCGGGCTTTCCGGCGGCCGTCAGCCTCGGCGCCACCGGCGCCCATTTGGCGCCGCCGTGCCAGCCTGCGAAGCATTTTCCGGTAGGGCCGCGGCTCTGGCGACAGCTCCCACGCTCGAAGAGCCAGGAGGGAAAGTCGTGCCTTGTTGGACAGTTCTTTGGCAGCCGCTCGCGTGGCCCCACAGCCCGTAGGGCTGCGGGCTTCTGGGCAGCCGTCAGCCTCGGCGCCACCGGCGCCCACGTGGCGCCGCCACGCCAGCCTGACAAGCATTTTCCGATACGGCCGCGGCTCTGGCGACAGCTCCCACGCCCGAAGAGCCAGGAGGGAAAGCCGTGCCTCGTTGGAAAGCTCTTTGGCAGGTGCTCGCGTGGCCCCACAGCCCGTGGGGCTGCGGGCTTTCCGGCGGCCGTCAGCCACGGCGCCACCGGCGTCCACGTGGCGCCGCCGCGCCAGCCTGCGAAGCATTTTCCGGTAGGGCCGCGGCTCTGGCGGACAGCTCCCACGCCCGAAGAGCCAGGAGGGAAAGCCGTGCCTCTTTGGAAAGATCTTTGGCATCCACTCGCGTGGCCCCACAGCCCGTGGGGGCTGCGGGGCTTCTTTTGGTGGCCGTCAGCCTCGGCGCCACCAGTGCCCACCTGGCGCCGCCACGCCAGCCTGACAAGCATTTTCCGGTAGGGCGCGGCTCTGGCTGACAGCTCCCACGCCCGAAGAGCCAGGAGTGAAAGCCGTGCCTCTTTGGAAAGATCTTTGGCAGCCGCTCGCGTGGCCCAACAGCCCGTGGGGCTGTGGGCTTTCCGGCGGCGGTCAGCCTCGGCGCCAGCGGCGCCCACGTGGCGCCGCCGCGCCAGCCTGCGAAGCATTTTGCGGTAGGGCGCGGCTCTGGCGACAGCTCCCACGCCCGAAGAGCCAGGAGGGAAAGCCGTGCCTTGTTGGAAAGCTCTTTGGCAGCCGCTCGCGTGGCCCCACAGCCCGTGGGGCTGCGGGCTTTCCGGCGGCCGTCAGCCTCGGCGCCACCGGCGCCCACGTGGCGCCGCCGCGCCAGCCTGCGAAGCATTTTCCGGTAGGGGCCGCGGCTCTGGCGACAGCTCCCACGCCCGAAGAGCCAGGAGGGAAAGCCGTGCCTCGTTGGAAAGCTCTTGGGCAGCCGCTCGCGTGGCCCCACAGCCCGTGGGGCTGCGGGCTTTCTGGCGGCCGTCAGCCACGGCGCCACCGGCGCCCACGTGGCGCCGCCGCGCCAGCCTGCGAAGCATTTTCCGGTAGGGCTGCGGCTCTGGCGACAGCTCCCACGCCCGAAGAGCCAGGAGGGGAAAGCCGTGCCTCTTTGGAAAGATTTTGGCAGCCGCTCGCGTGGCCCCACAGCCCGTGGGGGTTGCGGGCTTTCTGGCGGTCGTCAGCCTCGCCGCCACCGGCGCCCACGTGGCGCCGCTGCGCGAGCTTGCGAAGCATTTTGCGGTAGGGCCGCGGCTCTGGCGACAGCTCCCACGCCCGAAGAGCCAGGAGGGAAAGCCGTGCCTCGTTGGAAAGCTCTTTGGCATCCACTCGGCGTGCGCCCACAGCCCGTGGGATTGCGGGGCTTTCCGGCGGCCGTCAGCCTCGGCGACACCGGCGCCCACGTGGCGCCGCCGCGCCAGCCTGCGAAGCATTTTCCGGATAGGGGCCGCGGCTCTGGGGACAGCTCCCACGCCCGAAGAGCCAGGAGTGAAAGCCGTGCCTCTTTGGAAAGCTCTTTGGCAGCCACTCGCGTGGCCCCACAGCCCGTGGGGCTGCGGGCTTTCCGGCGGCCGTCAGCCTCGACACCACCGGCGCCCACGTGGCATCGCTGCGCCAGCCTGCGAAGCATTTTCCGGTAGGGCCGCGGCTTTGGCTAAAGCTCCCACGCCCGAAGAGCCAGGAGGGGAAAGAGCCGTGCCTCGTTGGAAAAATATTTGGCAGCTGCTCGCGTGGCCCCACAGCCCGTGGGGCTGCGGGCCTTTCTGGCGGCCGTCAGCCACGGCGCCACCGGCGTCCACGTGGCGCCGCCGCGCCAGCCTGCGAAGGCATTTTCCGGTAGGAGCCGCGGCTCTGGCGACAGCTCCCACGCCCGAAGAGCCAGGAGTGAAAGCCGTGCCTCTTTGGAAAAGATCTTTGGCAGCCGCTCGCGTGGCCCAACAGCCCGTGGGGGTTGCGGGCTTTCTGGCGGTCGTCAGCCTCGGCGCCACCGGCGCCCACGTGGGTGCCGCCGCGCCAGCCTGCGAAGCATTTTCCGGTAGGGCCGCGGCTCTGGCGACAGCTCCCACGCCCGAAGAGCCAGGAGGGAAAGCCGTGCCTCTTTGGAAAGATCTTTGGCAGCCGCTCGCGTGGCCCCCACTGCCCGTGTGGTTGCGGGCTTTCCGGCGGCCGTCAGCCTCGGCGCCACCAGCGCCCACGTGGCGCCGCCGCGCCAGCCTGCGAAGCATTTTGCGGTAGGGCCGCAGCTCTGGCGACAGCTCCCACGCCCGAAGAGCCAGGAGGGAAAGCCGTGGCTCTTTGGAAAGATCTTTGGCAGCCGCTCGCGTGGCCCCACTGCCCGTGTGGTTGCGGGCTTCCTGGCGGCCGGCAGCCTCGGGCGCCACCAGCGCCCACGTGCGCCGCCGCGCCAGCCTGCGAAGCATTTTGCGGTAGGGTCGCGGCTCTGGCGGCAGCTGCCACGCCCGAAGAGCCAGGAGGGAAAGCCGTGCCTCGTTGGAAAGCTCTTTGCGCAGCTGCTCGCGTGGCCCCACAGCCCCGTGGGGCTGCGGGCTTTCTGGCGGCCGTCAGCCACGGCGCCACTGGCACCCACGTGGCGCCGCCGCGCCAGCCTGCGAAGCATTTTGCGGTAGGGCCGCGGCTCTGGCGACAGCTCCCACGCCCGAAGAGCCAGGAGGGAAAGCTGTGCCTCGTTGGAAAGCTCTTTGGCATCCACTCGCGTGGCCCCACAGCCTGTGGGGGCTGCGGGCTTTCTGGCGGCCGTCAGCCACGGCGCCACCGGCGTCCACCTGGCGCCGCCGCGCCAGCCTGCGAAGCATTTTCCGTAGGGCCGTGGCTCTGGCGACAGCTCCCACGCCCAAAGAGCCAGGAGGAAAGCCGTGCCTCGTTGGAAAGTACTTTGGCAGCCGCTCGCGTGGCCCCACAGCCGTAGGGCTGCGGGCTTTCCGGCGGCCGTCAGAATCGGCGCCACCGGCGCCCACGTGGCGCTGCCACGCCAGCCTGCGAAGCATTTTCCGATACCGCCGCGGCTCTGGCGACAGCTGCCACGCCCGGAAGAGCCAGGAGGGAAAGCCCGTGCCTCATTGGAAAAGCTCTTTGGCAGCCCGCTCGCGTGGCCCACAGCCCGTGGGGCTGCGGGCTTTCTGGCGACCGTCAGCCACGTGACCACCGGCACCCCACGTGGCGCCGCCGCGCGCAGCCTGCGAAGCATTTTCCGGTAGGGCCGCGGCTCTGGCGACAGCTGCCACGCCCCAAAGAGCCAGGAGGGAAAGCCGTGCCTCGTTGGAAAGCTCTTTGGCAGCCGCTCGCGTGGCCCACAGCCCGTGGGGCTGCGGCTTTCTGGCGACCGTCAGCCACGCGACCACCGGCACCCACGTGGCGCCGCCGCGCCAGCCTGCGAAGCATTTTCCGGTAGGGCCGCGGCTCTGGCGACAGCTCCCACGCCCGAAGAGCCAGGAGGGAAAGCCGTGCCTCGTTGGAAAGCTCTTTGGCAGCCGCTCGCGTGGCCCCACAGCCCGTGGGGCTGCGGGCTTTCCGGCGGCCGTCAGCCTCGGCGCCCACCGGCGTCCACGTGGCGCCGCAGCGCCAGCCTGCGAAGCATTTTCCGGTAGGGGCCGCGGCTCTGGCGACAGCTCCCACGCCCGAAGAGCCAGGAGGGAAAGCTGTGCCTCGTTGGAAAGCTCTTTGGCAGGTGCTCGCGTGGCCCCACAGCCCGTGGGGCTGCGGGCTTTCCGGCGGCCGTCAGCCTCGGCGTCACCGGCGCCCACGTGGCGCCGCCGCGCCAGCCTGCGAAGCATTTTCCGGTAGGGCCGTGGCTCTGGCGACAGCTCCCACGCCCGAAGAGCCAGGAGGGAAAGCCGTACCTCGTTGGAAAGCTCTTGGGCAGCTGCTCGTGTGGGCCCCACAGCCCGTGGGGCTGAGGGCTTTCCGGCAGCCGTCAGAATCGGCGCCACCGGCGCCCATGTGGCGCCGCCGCGCCAGCCTGCGAAGCATTTTCCGGTAGGGCCGTGGCTCTGGCGACAGCTCCCACGCCTGAAGAGCCAGGAGGGAAAGCCGTGCCTCGTTGGAAAGCTCTTTGGCAGCTGCTCGCGTAGCCCCACAGCCGTGGGGATGCGGGCTTTCCGGCGGCTTGTCAGCCTTGGTGCCATCGTGCACCCACGTGGTCGCCGCCGCGCCAGCCTGACAAGCATTTTCCGGTAGGGCCGCGTGCTCTGGCGACAGCTCCCACGCCCGAAGAGCCAGGAGGGAAAGCCGTGCCTCATTGGAAAGCTCTTTGGCAGCCGCTCGCGTGGCCCCACAGCCCGTGGGGCTGCGGGCTTTCTGGCGACCGTCAGCCTCGGCGACACCAGCGCCCACGTGGCGCCGCCGCGCCAGCCTGCCAAAGGATTTTCCGGTAGGGCCGCGGCTCTGGCGACAGCTCCCACGCCCGAAGAGCCAGGAGGGAAAGCCGTGCCTCATTGGAAAGCTCTTTGGCAGCCGCTCGCGTGGCCCCACAGCCCGTGGGGTTGCGGGCTTTCTGGCGGTCGTCAGCCTCGGCGCCACCGGCGCCCACGTGGTGCCGCCGCGCCAGCCTGCAAAGCATTTTCCGGTAGGGCCGCGGCTCTGGCGACAGCTCCCACGCCCGAAGAGCCAGGAGGGAAAGCCGTGCCTCGTTGGAAAGCTCTTTGGCAGCCGCTCGCGTGGCCCACAGCCCGTGGGGCTGCGGGGCTTTCCGGCGGCCGTCAGCCTCGGCGCCACCGGCGCACACGTGGCGCCGCCGCGCCAGCCTGCGAAGCATTTTCCGGTAGGGCCGCGGCTCTGGCGATAGACTCCCACGCCCAAAGAGCCAGGAGGGAAAGCTGTGCCTCCTTGGAAAGCTCTTTGGCAGCCGCTCGCGTGGCCCCACAGCCCGTGGGGGCTGCGGGCTTTCCGGCGGCCGTCAGCCTTGGCGCCAGCGGCGCCCACGTGGCGCCGCGCCGCGCCAGCCTGCGTAGCATTTTCCGGTAGGGCCGCGTCTCTGGCGACAGCTCCCACGGCCGAAGAGCCAGGAGGAAAGCCTTGCCTCGTTGGAAAGCTCTTGGGCAGCTGCTCGCGTAGCCCCACAGCCCGTGGGGCTGCGGGCTTTCCGGCAGCCGTCATGCCTCGGCACCACCGGCGCCCACGTGGCGCCGCCGCGCCAGCCTGACAAGCATTTTCCGGTAGGGCCGCAGCTCTGGCGACAGCTCCCACGCCCGAAGAGCCAGGAGGGAAAGCCGTGCCTCGTTGGAAAGCTCTTTGGCAGCCGCTCGCGTGGCCCCACAGCCCGTGGGGCTGCGGGCTTTCTGGCGTCTGTCAGCCTCGGCGCCACCGGCGCCAAAATGGCGCCGCCGCGCCAGCCTGCCAAGCATTTTCCGGTAGGGCCGCGGCTCTGGCGACAGCTCCCACGGCCGAAGAGCCAGGAGGGAAAGCCGTGCCTCATTGGAAAGCTCTTTGGCTGCTGCTCGCGTGGCCCCACAGCCCGCAGGGCTGCGGGCTTTCCGGCGGCCGTCAGAATCGGCGCCACCGGCACCCACGTGGCGCCGCCGCGCGAGCCTGCGAAGCATTTTCCAGTAGGGCCGCGGCTTCTGGCGACAGCTCCCACGCCCGAAGAGCCAGGAGGGGAAAGCCGTGCCTCGTTGGAAAGCTCTTTGGCAGGCCGCTCGCGTGGCCCAACAGCCCTTGGGGCTGCGGGCTTTCCGGCGGCCGTCAGCCTCGGCGCCACCGGCGCCACGTGGCGCCGCCGCGCCAGCCTGCGTAGCATTTTCCGGTAGGGCCGCGTCTCTGGCGACAGCTCCCACGCCCGAAGAGCCAGGAGGGAAAGCCGTGCCTCGTTGGAAAGCTCTTTGGCAGCCACTCGCGTGGCTCCAGAGCCCGTGGGGCTGCGGGCTTTCCGGCGGCCGTCAGCCTCGGCGCCACCGGCGCCCATTTGGCGCCGCCGCGCCAGCCTGCGAAGCATTTTCCGGTAGGGCCGCGGCTCTGGCGACAGCTCCCACGCTCGAAGAGCCAGGAGGGAAAGTCGTGCCTTGTTGGACAGTTCTTTGGCAGCCGCTCGCGTGGCCCCACAGCCCGTAGGGCTGCGGGATTTTGGGCAGCCGTCAGCCTCGTCGCCACCGGCGCCCACGTGGCGCCGCCACGCCAGCCTGCGAAGCATTTTCCGATACGGCCGCGGCTCTGGCGACAGCTCCCACGCCTGAAGAGCCACGAGGGAAAGCCGTGCCTCGTTGGAAAGCTCTTTGGCAGCCGCTCGCATGGCCCCAGAGCCCGTGGGGCCGCGGGCTTTCCGGAGGCCGTCAGCCTCGGCGCCACCGGCACCCACGTGGCGCCGCCGCGCCAGCCTGACAAGCATTTTCCGGTAGGGCCGCGGCTCTGGCGACAGCTCCCACGCCCGAAGAGCCAGGAGGGAAAGCTGTGCCTCGTTGGAAAGCTCTTTGGCAGCCGCTCGCGTGGCCCCACAGCCCGTGGGGCTGCGGGCTTTACGGCGGCCGTCAGCCTCGGCGACACCGGCGCCCACGTGGCGCCGCCGCGCCAGCCTGCGAAGCATTTTCCGGTAGGGCCGCGGCTCTGGCGACAGCTCCCACGCCCAAAGAGCCAGGAGGGAAAGCCGTGCCTCGTTGGAAAGATCTTTGGCAGCTGCTCGCGTGGCCCCAAAGCCCGTGGGGCTGCGGGCTTTCCGGCGGCCGTCAGAATCGGCGACACCGGCGCCCACGTGGTGCCGCCGCGCCAGCCTGCGAAGCATTTTGCGGTAGGGCCGTGGCTCTGGCGACAGCTCCCACGCCCGAAGAGCCAGGAGGGAAAGCCGTGCCTTGTTGGAAAGCTCTTTGGCAGCCGCTCGCGTGGCCCCACAGCCCGTGGGGCTGCGGGCTTTCCGGCGGCCGTCAGCCTCGGCGCCACCGGCGCCCACGTGGCGCCGCCGCGCCAGCCTGCGAAGCATTTTCCGGTAGGGCCGCGGCTCTGGCGACAGCTCCCACGCCCGAAGAGCCAGGAGGGAAAGCCGTGCCTCGTTGGAAAGCTCTTTGGCATCCACTCGCGTGGCCCCACAGCCCGTGGGGCTGCGGGCTTTCTGGCGGCCGTCAGCCACAGCGCCACCGGCGTCCACGTGTCGCCGCCGCGCCAGCCTGCGAAGCATTTTGCGGTAGGGCCGCGGCTCTGGCGACAGCTCCCACGCCCGAAGAGCTAGGAGGGAAAGCCGTGGCTCTTTGGAAAGATCTTTGGCAGCCGCTCGCGTGGCCCCACAGCCCGTAGGGCTGCGGGCTTTCCGGCGGCCGTCAGCCTCGGCGCCACCAGCGCCCATGTGGCGCCGCCGCGATAGCCTGCGAAGCATTTTCCGGTAGGGCCGCGGCTCTGGCGACACCTGCCACGCCCGAAGAGCCAGGAGGGAAAGCCGTGCCTCGTTGGAAAGCTCTTTGGCAGCTGCTCGCGTGGCCCCACAGCCCGTGGGGCTGTGGGCTTTCTGGCGACCGTCAGCCACGCCGCCACTGGCACCCACGTGGCGCCGCCGCGCCAGCCTGCGAAGCATTTTCCGGTAGGGCCGCGGCTCTGGCGACAGCTCCCACGCCCGAAGAGCCAGGAGGGAAAGCCGTGCCTCGTTTGAAAGCTCTTGGGCAGCCGCTCGCGTGGCCCCACAGCCCGTGGGGCTGCGGGCTTTCCGGCGGCGGTCAACCTCGGCCCCACCGGCGCCCACGTGGCGCCGCCGTGCTAGCCTGCGAAGCATTTTCCGGTAGGGCCGCGGCTCTGGCGACAGCTCCCACGCCCGAAGAGCCAGGAGGGAAAGCCGTGCCTCGCTGGAAAGCTCTTTGGCAGCCGCTCGCGTGGCCCCACAGCCCGTGGGGCTGCGGGCTTTCCGGCGGCCGTCAGCCTCGGCGCCACCGGCGCCCACGTGGCGCCGCAGCGCCAGCCTGCGAAGCATTTTCCGGTAGGGCCGCGGCTCTGGCGACAGCTCCCACGCCCGAAGAGCCAGGAGGGAAAGCTGTGCCTCGTTGGAAAGCTCTTTGGCAGCCGCTCGCGTGGCCCCACAGCCCGTGGGGCTGCGGGCTTTACGGCGGCCGTCAGCCTCGGCGACACCGGCGCCCACGTGGCGCCGCCGCGCCAGCCTGCGAAGCATTTTCCGGTAGGGCCGCGGCTCTGGCGACAGCTCCCACGCCCGAAGAGCCAGGAGGGAAAGCCGTGCCTCGTTGGAAAGATCTTTGGCAGCTGCTCGCGTGGCCCCAAAGCCCGTGGGGCTGCGGGCTTTCCGGCGGCCGTCAGAATCGGCGACACCGGCGCCCACGTGGCGCCACCGCGCCAGCCTGCGAAGCATTTTGCGGTAGGGCCGTGGCTCTGGCGACAGCTCCCACGCCCGAAGAGCCAGGAGGGAAAGCCGTGCCTCGTTGGAAAGCTCTTGGGCAGCTGCTCGCATGGCCCCACAGCCCGTGGGGCTGCGGGCTTTCCGGCAGCCGTCAGAATCGGCGCCACTGGCACCCACGTGGCGCCGCCGTGCCAGCCTGCGAAGCATTTTCCGGTAGGGCCGCGGCTCTGGCGACAGCTCCCACGCCCGAAGAGCCAGGAGGGAAAGCCGTGCCTCGTTGGAAAGCTCTTTGGCATCCACTCGCGTGGCCCCACAGCCCGTGGGGCTGCGGGCTTTCTGGCGGCCGTCAGCCACAGCGCCACCGGCGTCCACGTGTCGCCGCCGCGCCAGCCTGCGAAGCATTTTGCGGTAGGGCCGCGGCTCTGGCGACAGCTCCCACGCCCGAAGAGCTAGGAGGGAAAGCCGTGGCTCTTTGGAAAGATCTTTGGCAGCCGCTCGCGTGGCCCCACAGCCCGTAGGGCTGCGGGCTTTCCGGCGGCCGTCAGCCTCGGCGCCACCAGCGCCCATGTGGCGCCGCCGCG
Source organism: Rissa tridactyla (assembly GCF_028500815.1). Taxonomy (NCBI): domain Eukaryota; kingdom Metazoa; phylum Chordata; class Aves; order Charadriiformes; family Laridae; genus Rissa; species Rissa tridactyla. Next base: position 15,080 of record NW_026529604.1, read on the forward strand.
ATAGCCTGCGAAGCATTTTCCGGTAGGGCCGCGGCTCTGGCGACACCTGCCACGCCCGAAGAGCCAGGAGGGAAAGCCGTGCCTCGTTGGAAAGCTCTTTGGCAGCTGCTCGCGTGGCCCCACAGCCCGTGGGGCTGTGGGCTTTCTGGCGACCGTCAGCCACGCCGCCACTGGCACCCACGTGGCGCCGCCGCGCCAGCCTGCGAAGCATTTTCCGGTAGGGCCGCGGCTCTGGCGACAGCTCCCACGCCCGAAGAGCCACGAGGGAAAGCCGTGCCTCGTTGGAAAGCTCTTGGGCAGCCGCTCGCATGGCCCCACAGCCCGTAGGGCTGCGGGCTTTCCGGCGGCCGTCAGCCTCGGCGACACCAGCGCCCATGTGGCGCCGCCGCGATAGCCTGTGAAGCATTTTGCGGTAGGGCCGCGGCTCTGGCGACAGCTCCCACGCCCGAAGAGCCAGGAGGGAAAGCCGTGCCTCGTTGGAAATCTCTTTGGCAGCAGCTCGCGTGGCCCAACAGCCCGTGGGGCTGCGGGCTTTCTGGCGGCCGTCAGCCACGGCGCCACCGGCGTCCACGTGGCGCCGCCGCGCCAGCCTGCGAAGCATTTTCCGGTAGGGCCGCGGCTCTGGCGACAGCTCCCACGCCCGAAGAGCCAGGAGTGAAAGCCGTGCCTCGTTGGAAAGATCTTTGGCAGCCGCTCGCGTGGCCCCACAGCCCGTGGGGTTGCGGGCTTTCTGGCGGTCGTCAGCCTCGGCGCCACCAGCGCCCACGTGGCGCCGCCGCGCCAGCCTGACAAGCATTTTGCGGTAGGGCCGCGGCTCTGGCGACAGCTCCCACGCCCGAAGAGCTAGGAGGGAAAGCCGTGCCTCGTTGGAAAGCTCTTTGGCAGCCGCTCGCGTGGCCCCACAGCCCGTGCGGCTGCGGGCTTTCCGGCGGCCGTCAGCCTCGGCGCCACCAGCGCCCACGTGGCGCCGCCGCGCCAGCCTGCGAAGCATTTTCCGGTAGGGCCGCGGCTCTGGCGACAGCTCCCACGCCCGAAGAGCCAGGAGGGAAAGCCGTGCCTCTTTGGAAAGATCTTTGGCAGCCGCTCGCGTGGCCCCACTGCCCGTGTGGTTGCGGGCTTTCCGGCGGCCGTCAGCCTCGGCGCCACCAGCGCCCACGTGGCGCCGCCGCGCCAGCCTGCGAAGCATTTTGCGGTAGGGCCGCAGCTCTGGCGACAGCTCCCACGCCCGAAGAGCCAGGAGGGAAAGCCGTGGCTCTTTGGAAAGATCTTTGGCAGCCGCTCGCGTGGCCCCACTGCCCGTGTGGTTGCGGGCTTTCTGGCGGCCGGCAGCCTCGGCGCCACCAGCGCCCACGTGGCGCCGCCGCGCCAGCCTGCGAAGCATTTTGCGGTAGGGTCGCGGCTCTGGCGGCAGCTGCCACGCCCGAAGAGCCAGGAGGGAAAGCCGTGCCTCGTTGGAAAGCTCTTGCGCAGCTGCTCGCGTGGCCCCACAGCCCGTGGGGCTGCGGGCTTTCTGGCGGCCGTCAGCCACGGCGCCACTGGCACCCACGTGGCGCCGCCGCGCCAGCCTGCGAAGCATTTTGCGGTAGGGCCGCGGCTCTGGCGACAGCTCCCACGCCCGAAGAGCCAGGAGGGAAAGCTGTGCCTCGTTGGAAAGCTCTTTGGCATCCACTCGCGTGGCCCCACAGCCTGTGGGGCTGCGGGCTTTCTGGCGGCCGTCAGCCACGGCGCCACCGGCGTCCACCTGGCGCCGCCGCGCCAGCCTGCGAAGCATTTTCCGGTAGGGCCGTGGCTCTGGCGACAGCTCCCACGCCCAAAGAGCCAGGAGGAAAGCCGTGCCTCGTTGGAAAGTACTTTGGCAGCCGCTCGCGTGGCCCCACAGCCCGTAGGGCTGCGGGCTTTCCGGCGGCCGTCAGAATCGGCGCCACCGGCGCCCACGTGGCGCTGCCACGCCAGCCTGCGAAGCATTTTCCGATACCGCCGCGGCTCTGGCGACAGCTGCCACGCCCGAAGAGCCAGGAGGGAAAGCCGTGCCTCATTGGAAAGCTCTTTGGCAGCCGCTCGCGTGGCCCACAGCCCGTGGGGCTGCGGGCTTTCTGGCGACCGTCAGCCACGTGACCACCGGCACCCACGTGGCGCCGCCGCGCCAGCCTGCGAAGCATTTTCCGGTAGGGCCGCGGCTCTGGCGACAGCTGCCACGCCCAAAGAGCCAGGAGGGAAAGCCGTGCCTCGTTGGAAAGCTCTTTGGCAGCCGCTCGCGTGGCCCACAGCCCGTGGGGCTGCGGGCTTTCTGGCGACCGTCAGCCACGCGACCACCGGCACCCACGTGGCGCCGCCGCGCCAGCCTGCGAAGCATTTTCCGGTAGGGCCGCGGCTCTGGCGACAGCTCCCACGCCCGAAGAGCCAGGAGGGAAAGCCGTGCCTCGTTGGAAAGCTCTTTGGCAGCCGCTCGCGTGGCCCCACAGCCCGTGGGGCTGCGGGCTTTCCGGCGGCCGTCAGCCTCGGCGCCACCGGCGTCCACGTGGCGCCGCAGCGCCAGCCTGCGAAGCATTTTCCGGTAGGGCCGCGGCTCTGGCGACAGCTCCCACGCCCGAAGAGCCAGGAGGGAAAACTGTGCCTCGTTGGAAAGCTCTTTGGCAGCCGCTCGCGTGGCCCCACAGCCCGTGGGGTTGCGGGCTTTCCGGCGGTCGTCAGCCTCGGCGCCACCGGCGCCCACGTGGCGCCGCCGCGCCAGCCTGCAAAGCATTTTCCGGTAGGGCCGCGGCTCTGGCGACAGCTCCCATGCCCGAAGAGCCAGGAGGGAAAGCCGTGCCTCGTTGGAAAGCTCTTGGGCAGCCGCTCGCGTGGCCCCAGAGCCCGTGGGGCTGCGGGCTTTCCGGCGGCCGTCAGCCTCGGCGCCACCAGCGCCTATGTGGCGCCGCCGCGCCAGCCTGACAAGCATTTTGCGGTAGGGCCGCGGCTCTGGCGACAGCTGCCACGCCCGAAGAGCCAGGAGGGAAAGCCGTGCCTCGTTGGAAACCTCTTTGGCAGCCGCTCGCGTGGCCCCACAGCCCGTGGGGCTGCGGGCTTTCCGGCGGCCGTCAGCCTCGGCGACATCAGCGCCCACGTGGCGCCGCCGCGCCAGCCTGTGAAGCATTTTCCGGTAGGGCCGCGGCTCTGGCGACAGCTCCCATGCCCGAAGAGCCAGGAGGGAAAGCCGTGCCTCGTTGGAAAGATCTTTGGCAGCCGCTCGCGTGGCCCCACAGCCCGTGGGGCTGCGGGCTTTCCGGTGGCCGTCAGCCTCGGCGCCACCAGCGCCCACGTGGCGCCGCCGCGCCAGCCTGCGAAGCATTTTCCGGTAGGGCCGCGGCTCTTGCGACAGCTCCCACGCCTGAAGAGCCAGGAGGGAAAGCCGTGCCTCGTTGGAAAGCTCTTTGGCAGCCGCTCGCGTGGCCCCACAGCCCGTGGGGCTGCGGGCTTTCCAGCGGCCGTCAGCCTCGGCGCGACCGGCGCCAACGTGGCGCTGCCGCGCCAGCCTGCGAAGCATTTTCCGGTAGGGCCGCGGCTCTGGCGACAGCTCCCACGCCCGAAGAGCCAGGAGGGAAAGCTGTGCCTCGTTGGAAAGCTCTTTGGCAGCCCCTTGCATGGCCCCACAGCCCGTGGGGCTGCGGGCTTTCTGGCGGCCGTCAGCCTTGGTGCCACCGGCACCCACGTGGCGCCGCCGCGCCAGCCTGCGAAGCATTTTCCGGTAGGGCCGCGGCTCTGGCGACAGCTCCCACGCCCGAAGAGCCAGGAGGGAAAGCCGTGCCTCGTTGGAAAGCTCTTTGGCAGGTGCTCGCGTGGCCCCACAGCCCGTGGGGCTGCGGGCTTTCCGGCGGCCGTCAGCCTCGGCGTCACCGGCGCCCACGTGGCGCCGCCGCGCCAGCCTGCGAAGCATTTTCCGGTAGGGCCGCGGCTCTGGCGACAGCTCCCACGCCCGAAGAGCCAGGAGGGAAAGCCGTGCCTCGTTGGAAAGCTCTTTGGCAGGTGCTCGCGTGGCCCCACAGCCCGTGGGGCTGCGGGCTTTCCGGCGGCCGTCAGCCTCGGCGTCACCGGCGCCCACGTGGCGCCGCCGCGCCAGCCTGCGAAGCATTTTCCGGTAGGGCCGTGGCTCTGGCGACAGCTCCCACGCCCGAAGAGCCAGGAGGGAAAGCCGTACCTCGTTGGAAAGCTCTTGGGCAGCTGCTCGTGTGGCCCCACAGCCCGTGGGGCTGAGGGCTTTCCGGCAGCCGTCAGAATCGGCGCCACCGGCGCCCATGTGGCGCCGCCGCGCCAGCCTGCGAAGCATTTTCCGGTAGGGCCGTGGCTCTGGCGACAGCTCCCACGCCTGAAGAGCCAGGAGGGAAAGCCGTGCCTCGTTGGAAAGCTCTTGGGCAGCTGCTCGCGTGGCCCCACAGCCCGTGGGGCTGCGGGCTTTCTGGCGGCCGTCAGCAACGGCGCCACCGGCGCCCACGTGGCGCCGCCGCCCCAGCCTGCGTAGCATTTTCCGGTAGGGCCGCGGCTCTGGCGACAGCTCCCACGCCCGAAGAGCCAGGAGGGAAAGCCTTGCCTCGTTGGAAAGCTCTTTGGCAGCTGCTCGCGTAGCCCCACAGCCCGTGGGGTTGCGGGCTTTCTGGCGGTCGTCAGCCTCGGCGCCACCGGCGCCCACGTGGTGCCGCCGCGCCAGCCTGCAAAGCATTTTCCGGTAGGGCCGCGGCTCTGGCGACAGCTCCCACGCCCGAAGAGCCAGGAGGGAAAGCCGTGCCTCGTTGGAAAGCTCTTTGGCAGCCGCTCGCGTGGCCCCACAGCCCGTGGGGCTGCGGGCTTTCCGGCGGCCGTCAGCCTCGGCGCCACCGGCGCACAAGTGGCGCCGCCGCGCCAGCCTGCGAAGCATTTTCCGGTAGGGCCGCGGCTCTGGCGATAGCTCCCACGCCCAAAGAGCCAGGAGGGAAAGCCGTGCCTCCTTGGAAAGCTCTTTGGCAGCCGCTCGCGTGGCCCCACAGCCCGTGGGGCTGCGGGCTTTCCGGCGGCCGTCAGCCTCGGCGCCAGCGGCGCCCACGTGGCGCCGCCGCGCCAGCCTGCGTAGCATTTTCCGGTAGGGCCGCGTCTCTGGCGACAGCTCCCACGGCCGAAGAGCCAGGAGGGAAAGCCTTGCCTCGTTGGAAAGCTCTTGGGCAGCTGCTCGCGTAGCCCCACAGCCCGTGGGGCTGCGGGCTTTCCGGCAGCCGTCAGCCTCGGCACCACCGGCGCCCACGTGGCGCCGCCGCGCCAGCCTGACAAGCATTTTCCGGTAGGGCCGCAGCTCTGGCGACAGCTCCCACGCCCGAAGAGCCAGGAGGGAAAGCCGTGCCTCGTTGGAAAGCTCTTTGGCAGCCGCTCGCGTGGCCCCACAGCCCGTGGGGCTGCGGGCTTTCTGGCGTCTGTCAGCCTCGGCGCCACCGGCGCCAAAATGGCGCCGCCGCGCCAGCCTGCCAAGCATTTTCCGGTAGGGCCGCGGCTCTGGCGACAGCTCCCACGCCCGAAGAGCCAGGAGGGAAAGCCGTGCCTCATTGGAAAGCTCTTTGGCAGCTGCTCGCGTGGCCCCACAGCCCGCAGGGCTGCGGGCTTTCCGGCGGCCGTCAGAATCGGCGCCACCGGCACCCACGTGGCGCCGCCGCGCGAGCCTGCGAAGCATTTTCCAGTAGGGCCGCGGCTCTGGCGACAGCTCCCACGCCCGAAGAGCCAGGAGGGAAAGCCGTGCCTCGTTGGAAAGCTCTTTGGCAGCCGCTCGCGTGGCCCAACAGCCCGTGGGGCTGCGGGCTTTCCGGCGGCCGTCAGCCTCGGCGCCACCGGCGCCCACGTGGCGCCGCCGCGCCAGCCTGACAACCATTTTCCGGTAGGGCCGCGGCTCTGGCGACAGCTCCCACGCCCGAAGAGCCAGGAGGGAAAGCCGTGCCTCGTTGGAAAGCTCTTTGGCAGCCACTCGCGTGGCTCCAGAGCCCGTGGGGCTGCGGGCTTTCCGGCGGCCGTCAGCCTCGGCGCCACCGGCGCCCATTTGGCGCCGCCGCGCCAGCCTGCGAAGCATTTTCCGGTAGGGCCGCGGCTCTGGAGACAGCTCCCACGCTCGAAGAGCCAGGAGGGAAAGTCGTGCCTTGTTGGACAGTTCTTTGGCAGCCGCTCGCATGGCCCCAGAGCCCGTGGGGCCGCGGGCTTTCCGGTGGCCGTCAGCCTCGGCGCCACCGGCACCCACGTGGCGCCGCCGCGCCAGCCTGCGAAGCATTTTCCGGTAGGGCCGCGGCTCTGGCGACAGCTCCCACGCCCGAAGAGCCAGGAGGGAAAGCCGTGCCTCGTTGGAAAGCTCTTTGGCAGGTGCTCACGTGGCCCCACAGCCCGTGGGGCTGCGGGCTTTCCGGCGGCCGTCAGCCACGGCGCCACCGGCGTCCACGTGGCGCCGCCGCGCCAGCCTGCGAAGCATTTTCCGGTAGGGCCGCGGCTCTGGGGACAGCTCCCACGCCCGAAGAGCCAGGAGGGAAAGCCGTGCCTCTTTGGAAAGATCTTTGGCAGCCGCTCGCGTGGCCCCACAGCCCGTGGGGTTGCGGGCTTTCTGGCGGTCGTCAGCCTCGGCGCCACCGGCGCCCACGTGGCGCCGCCGCGCCAGCCTGACAAGCATTTTCCGGTAGGGCCGCGGTTCTGGCGACAGCTGCCACGCCCGAAGAGCCAGGAGGGAAAACCCGTGTCTCGTTGGAAAGCTCTTGGGCAGCTGCTCGCGTGGCCCCACAGCCCGTGGGGCTGCGGGCTTTCCGGCGGCGGTCAGCCTCGGCGCCAGCGGCGCCCACGTGGCGCCGCCGCGCCAGCCTGCGAAGCATTTTCCGGATAGGGCCGCGGCTCTTGCGACAGATCCCATGCCCGAAGAGCCAGGAGGGAAAGTCGTGCCTCGTTGGAAAGCTCTTTGGCAGCCGCTCGCGTGGCCCCACAGCCCGTGGGGCTGCGGGCTTTCCGGCGGCCGTCAGCCTCGGCGCCACCGGCGCCCACGTGGCGCCGCCGCGCCAGCCTGCGAAGCATTTTCCGGTAGGGCCGCGGCTCTGGCGACAGCTCCCACGCCCGAAGAGCCAGGAGGGAAAGCCGTGCCTCTTTGGAAAGATCTTTGGCATCCACTCGCGTGGCCCCACAGCCCGTGGGGCTGCGGGCTTTCTGGTGGCCGTCAGCCTCGGCGCCACCAGTGCCCACCTGGCGCCGCCACGCCAGCCTGACAAGCATTTTCCGGTAGGGCCGCGGCTCTGGCGACAGCTCCCACGCCCGAAGAGCCAGGAGTGAAAGCCGTGCCTCTTTGGAAAGATCTTTGGCAGCCGCTCGCGTGGCCCCACAGCCCGTGGGGCTGCGGGCTTTCCGGCGGCGGTCAGCCTCGGCGCCAGCGGCGCCCACGTGGCGCCGCCGCGCCAGCCTGCGAAGCATTTTCCGGATAGGGCCGCGGCTCTGGCGACAGCTCCCACGCCCAAAGAGCCAGGAGGGAAAACCGTGCCTCGTTGGAAAGCTCTTTGGCAGCCGCTCGCGTGGCCCCAAAGCCCGTGGGGCTGCGGGCTTTCCGGCGGCCGTCAGCCTCGGCGCCACCAGCGCCCACCTGGCGCCGCCGCGCCAGCCTGCGAAGCATTTTGCGGTAGGGCCGTGGCTCTTGTGACAGCTCCCACGCCCGAAGAGCCAGGAGGGAAAGCCGTGCCTCGTTGGAAAGCTCTTTGGCAGCCGCTCGCGTGGCCCCACAGCCCGTGGGGCTGCGGGCTTTCCGGCGGCCGTCAGCCTCGGCGCCACCGGCGCCCACGTGGCGCCGCCGCGCCAGCCTGCGTAGCATTTTCCGGTAGGGCCGCGGCTCTGGCGACAGCTCCCACGGCCGAAGAGCCAGGAGGGAAAGCCTTGCCTCGTTGGAAAGCTCTTGGGCAGCTGCTCGCGTAGCCCCACAGCCCGTGGGGCTGCGGGCTTTCCGGCGGCCGTCAGCCTCGGCACCACCGGCGCCCACGTGGCGCCGCCGCGCCAGCCTGACAAGCATTTTCCGGTAGGGCCGCAGCTCTGGCGACAGCTCCCACGCCCGAAGAGCCAGGAGGGAAAGCCGTGCCTCGTTGGAAAGCTCTTTGGCAGCCGCTCGCGTGGCCCCACAGCCCGTGGGGCTGCGGGCTTTCTGGCGTCTGTCAGCCTCGGCGCCACCGGCGCCAAAATGGCGCCGCCGCGCCAGCCTGCCAAGCATTTTCCGGTAGGGCCGCGGCTCTGGCGACAGCTCCCACGCCCAAAGAGCCAGGAGGGAAAGCCGTGCCTCGTTGGAAAGCCCTTGCGCAGCCGCTCGCGTGGCCCCAAAGCCCGTGGGGCTGCGGGCTTTCTGGCGGCCGTCAGCCACGGCGCCACCGGCGTCCACGTGGCGCTGCCGCGCCAGCCTGCGAAGCATTTTCCGATACCGCCGCGGCTCTGGCGACAGCTCCCACGCCCGAAGAGCCAGGAGGGAAAGCCGTGCCTCATTGGAAAGCTCTTTGGCAGCTGCTCGCGTGGCCCCACAGCCCGTGGGGCTGCGGGCTTTCCGGCAGCCGTCAGAATCGGCGCCACCGGCACCCACGTGGCGCCGCCGCGCGAGCCTGCGAAGCATTTTCCGGATAGGGCCGCGGCTCTGGCGACAGCTCCCACGCCCGAAGAGCCAGGAGGGAAAGCCATGCCTCGTTGGAAAGCTCTTTGGCATCCACTCGTGTGGCCCCACAGCCCGTGGGGCTGCGGGCTTTCCGGCGGCCGTCAGCCACGGCGCCACCGGCGTCCACGTGGCGCCGCCGCGCCAGCCTGCGAAGCATTTTCCGGTAGGGCCGCGGCTCTGGCGACAGCTCCCACGCCCGAAGAGCCAGGAGGGAAAGCCGTGCCTCTTTGTAAAGATCTTTGGCAGCCGCTCGCGTGGCCCCACAGCCCGTGGGGTTGCGGGCTTTCTGGCGGCCGTCAGCCTCGGCGACACCGGCGCCCACGTGGCGCCGCCGCGCCAGCCTGGCAAGCATTTTCCGGTAGGGCCGCGGCTCTGGCGACAGCTCCCACGGCCGAAGAGCCAGGAGGGAAAGCCGTGCCTCGTTGGAAAGCTCTTTGGCAGCCGCTCGCGTGGCCCCACAGCCCGTGGGGCTGCGGGCTTTATGGCCGTCGTCAGCCTCGGCGACACCGGCGCCCACGTGGCGCCGCCGCGCCAGCCTGCGTAGCATTTTCCGGTAGGGCCGCGGCTCTGGCGACAGCTCCCACGGCCGAAGAGCCAGGAGGGAAAGCCGTGCCTCGTTGGAAAGCTCTTTGGCAGCCGCTCGCGTGGCCCCACAGCCCGTGGGGCTGCGGGCTTTCTGGCGGCTGTCAGCCTCGGCGCCACCGGCGCCAACATGGCGCCGCCGCGCCAGCCTGTGAAGCATTTTCCGGTAGGGCCGCGGCTCTGGCGACAGCTGCCACGCCTGAAGAGCCAGGAGGGAAAGCCGTGCCTCGTTGGAAAGCTCTTGGGCAGCCGCTTGCGTGGCCCCAGAGCCCGTGGGGCTGCGGGCTTTCTGGCGGCCATCAGCCTCGGCGCCACCGGCGCCCACGTGGGGCCGCTGCGCCAGCCTGCCAAGCATTTTGCGGTAGGGCCGCGGCTCTGGCGACAGCTCCCACGCCCAAAGAGCCAGGAGGGAAAGCCGTGCCTCGTTGGAAAGCTCTTTGGCAGCCGCTCGCGTGGCCCCACAGCCCGTGGGGCTGCGGGCTTTCTGGCGGCTGTCAGCCTCGGCGCCACCGGCGCCAACATGGCGCCGCCGCGCCAGCCTGCGAAGCATTTTGCGGTAGGGCCGCGGCTCTGGCGACAGCTCCCACGCCCGAAGAGCCAGGAGGGAAAGCCGTGCCTCGTTGGAAAGCTCTTTGGCAGCCGCTCGCGTGGCCCCACAGCCTGTGGGGCTGCGGGCTTTCCGGCGGCTGTCAGCCTCAGCGTCACCGGCGCCCACGTGGCGCCGCCGCGCCAGCCTGCGAAGCATTTTCCGATACCGCCGCGGCTCTGGTGACAGCTCCCACGCCCGAAGAGCCAGGATGGAAAGCCGTGCCTCGTTGGAAAGCTCTTGGGCAGCTGCTCGCGTGGCCCCACAGCCCGTGGGGCTGCGGGCTTTCCGGCGGCCGTCAGCCTCGGCGCCACCGGCACCCACGTGGCGCCGCCACGCCAGCCTGCGAAGCATTTTCCGGTAGGGCCGCGGCTCTGGCGACAACTCCCACGCCCGAGGAGCCAGGAGGGAAAGCCGTGCCTCGTTGGAAAGCTCTTTGGCAGCCGCTCGCGTGGCCCCACAGCCCGTGGGGCTGCGGGCTTTCCGGCGGCCGTCAGCCTCGGCGCCACCGGCGCCCACGTGGCGCCGCCGCGCCAGCCTGCGAAGCATTTTCCGGTAGGGCCGCGGCTCTGGCGACAGCTCCCACGCCCGAAGAGCCAGGAGGGAAAGCCGTGCCTCGTTGGAAAGCTCTTTGGCAGCTGCTCGCGTGGCCCCACAGCCTGTGGGGCTGCGGGCTTTCCGGCGGCCGTCAGCCTCGGCGTCACCGGCGCCCACGTGGCGCCGCCGCGCCAGCCTGCGAAGCATTTTCCGGTAGGGCCGCGGCTCTGGCGACAGCTCCCACGCCCAAAGAGCCAGGAGGGAAAGCCGTGCCTCGTTGGAAAGCTCTTGGGCAGCTGCTCGCGTAGCCCCAGAGCCCGTGGGGCTGCGGGCTTTCCGGCGGCGGTCAGCCTCTGCGACACCGGTGCCCACGTGGCGCCGCCGCGCCAGCCTGACAAGCATTTTCCGGTAGGGCCGCGGCTCTGGCGACAGCTCCCACGCCCGAAGAGCCAGGAGTGAAAGCCGTGCCTCGTTGGAAAGCTCTTTGGCAGCCGCTCGCGTGGCGCCACAGCCCGTGGGGCTGCGGGGTTTCTGGCGGCCGTCAGCCTCGGCGCCACCGGCGCCCACGTGGCGGCGCCGCGCCAACCTGCGAAGCATTCTGCGGTAGGGCCGCGGCTCTGGCGACAGCTCCCACGCCCGAAGAGCCAGGAGGGAAAGCCGTGCCTCTTTGGAAAGATCTTTGGCAGCCGCTCGCGTGGCCCCACAGCCCGTAGGGCTGCGGGCTTTCCGGCGGCCGTCAGAATCGGCGCCACCGGCGCCCACGTGGCGCCGCCACGCCAGCCTGCGAAGCATTTTCCGGTAGGGCCGCGGCTCTGGCGACAGCTCCCACGCCCGAAGAGCCAGGAGGGAAAGCCGTGCCTCGTTGGAAAGCTCTTTGGCAGCCGCTCGCGTGGCCCCACAGCCCGTGCGGCTGCGGGCTTTCCGGCGGCCGTCAGCCTCGGCGCCACCGGCGCCCACGTGGAGCCGCCGCGCCAGCCTGCGAAGCATTTTCCGGTAGGGCCGCGGCTCTGGCGACAGCTCCCACGCCCGAAGAGCCAGGAGGGAAAGCCGTGCCTCGTTGGAAAGCTCTTTGGCAGCTGCTCGCGTGGCCCCACAGCCCGTGGGGCTGCGGGCTTTCCGGCGACCGTCAGCCACGGCGCCACCGGCGTCCACGTGGCGCCGCCGCGCCAGCCTGCGAAGCATTTTCCGGTAGGGCCGCGGCTCTGGCGACAGCTCCCACGCCCGAAGAGCCAGGAGGGAAAGCCGTGCCTCGTTGGAAAGCTCTTGGGCAGCTGCTCGCGTGGCCCCACAGCCCGTGGGGCTGCGGGCTTTCGGGCAGCCGTCAGAATCGGCGCCACCGGCGCCCACGTGGCGCCGCCACGCCAGCCTGCGAAGCATTTTGCGGTAGGGCCGCGGCTCTGGCGACAGCTGCAACGCCCGAAGAGCCAGGAGGGAAAGCCGTGCCTCATTGGAAAGCTCTTTGGCAGCCGCTCGCGTGGCCCCACAGCCCGTGCGGCTGCGGGCTTTCCGGCGGCCGTCAGCCTCGGCGACATCAGCGCCTACGTGGCGCCGCCGCGCCAGCCTGCAAAGGATTTTCCGGTAGGGCCGCAGCTCTGGCGACAGCTCCCATGCCCGAAGAGCCAGGAGGGAAAGCCGTGCCTCGTTGGAAAGCTCTTTGGCAGCCGCTCGCGTGGCCCCACAGCCCGTGGGGCCGCGGGCTTTCTGGCGGCCGTCAGCCTCGGCGCCACCGGCGCCCACGTGGCGCCGCCGCGCCAGCCTGCGAAGCATTTTCCGGTAGGGCCGCGGCTCTGGCGACAGCTCCCACGCCCGAAGAGCCAGGAGGGAAAGCCGTGCCTCGTTGGAAAGCTCTTTGGCAGCCGCTCGCGTGGCCCCACAGCCCGTGGGGCTGCGGGCTTTCCAGCGGCCGTCAGCCTCGGCGCGACCGGCGCCAACGTGGCGCTGCCGCGCCAGCCTGCGAAGCATTTTCCGGTAGGGCCGCGGCTCTGGCGACAGCTCCCACGCCCGAAGAGCCAGGAGGGAAAGCTGTGCCTCGTTGGAAAGCTCTTTGGCAGCCCCTTGCGTGGCCCCACAGCCCGTGGGGTAGCGGGCTTTCTGGCGGTCGTCAGCCTCGGCGCCACCGGCGCCCAAGTGGCGCTGCCGCGCCAGCCTGCGAAGCATTTTCCGGTAGGGCCGCGTCTCTGGCGACAGCTCCCACGCCCGAAGAGCCAGGAGGGAAAGCCGTGCCTTGTTGGAAAGCTCTTTTGCAGCCGCTCGCGTGGCCCCACAGCCCGTGGGGCTGCGGGCTTTCCGGCGGCCGTCAGCCTCGGCGTCACTGGCGCCCACGTGGCGCCGCCGCGCCAGCCTGCGAAGCATTTTCCGGTAGGGCCGCGGCTCTGGCGACAGCTCCCACGCCCGAAGAGCCAGGAGGGAAAGCCGTGCCTCGTTGGAAAGCTCTTTGGCAGGTACTCGCGTGGCCCCACAGCCCGTGGGGCTGCGGGCTTTCTGGTGGCCGTCAGCCACGGCGCCACCGGTGCCCACGTGGCGCCGCCGCGCCAGCCTGCCAAGCATTTTGCGGTAGGGCCGTGGCTCTTGCGAGAGCTCCCACGCCCGAAGAGCCAGGAGGGAAAGCCGTGCCTCGTTGGAAAGATCTTGAGCAGCTGCTCGCGTGGCCCCACAGCCCGTAGGGCTGCGGGCTTTCCGGCGGCCGTCAGCCTCGGTGACACCGGCGCCCACGTGGCGCCGCCACGCCAGTCTGCGAAGTATTTTCCGATTCCGCCGCGGCTCTGGCGACAGCTCCCACGCCCGAAGAGCCAGGATGGAAAGCCGTGCCTCGTTGGAAAGCTCTTGGGCAGCTGCTCGCGTGGCCCCACAGCCCGTGGGGCTGCGGGCTTTCCGGCGGCCGTCAGCCTCGGCGCCACCGGCGTCCACGTGGCGCCGCCACGCCAGCCTGCGAAGCATTTTGCGGTAGGGCCGTGGCTCTGGCGACAGCTCCCACGCCCGAAGAGGCAGGAGGGAAAGCCGTGCCTCGTTGGAAAGCTCTTTGGCAGCCGCTCGCGTGGCTCCACAGCCCGTGGGGCTGCGGGCTTTCCGGCGGCCGTCAGCCTGGACACCACCGGTGCCCACGTGGCGCCGCTGCGCCAGCCTGCGAAGCATTTTCTGGTAGGGCCGCGGCTCTGGCGACAGCTCCCACGCCCCAAGAGCCAGGAGGGAAAGCCATGCGTCTTTGGAAAGCTCTTTGGCAGCTGCTCGCGTGGCCCCACAGCCCGTGGGGCTGCGGGCTTTCTGGCGGCCGTCAGCCTCGGCGCCACCGGCGCCCACGTGGCGCCGACGCGCCAGCCTGCGAAGCATTTTCCGGTAGGGCCGCGGCTCTGGCGACAGCTCCCACGCCCGAAGAGCTAGGAGGGAAAGCCGTGCCTCTTTGGAAAGACCTTTGGCAGCCGCTCGCGTGGCCCCACAACCCGTGGGGTTGCGGGCTTTCCGGCGGCCGTCAGCATCGGCGACACCGGCGCCCACGTGGCGCCGCCGCGCCAGCCTGCGAAGCATTTTCCGGTAGGGCCGCGGCTCTGGCGACAGCTCCCACGCCCGAAGAGCCAGGAGGGAAAGAGGTGCCTCGTTGGAAAGCTCCTTGGCAGCCGCTCGCGTGGCCCCACAGCCCGTGGGGCTGCGGGCTTTCCGGCGGCCGTCAGCCTCGGCGCCACCAGCGCCCATGTGGCGCCGCCGCGCCAGCCTGCGAAGCATTTTGCTGTAGGGCCGCGGCTCTGGCGACAGCTCCCACGCCCGAAGAGCCAGGAGTGAAAGCCGTGCCTCTTTGGAAAGCTCTTTGGCAGCTGCTCGCGTGGCCCCACAGCCCGTGGGGCTGCGGGCTTTCCGGCGGCCGTCAGCCTCGGCGACACCGGCGCCCACGTGGCGCCGCCGCGCCAGCCTGCAAAGCATTTTCCGCTAGGGCCGCGGCTCTGGCGGCAGCTGCCACGCCCGAAGAGCCAGGAGGGAAAGCCGTGCCTCGTTGGAAAGCTCTTGCACAGCTGCTCGCGTGGCCCCACAGCCCGTGGGGCTGTGGGCTTTCTGGCGGCTGTCAGCCACGGCACCACCGGCACCCAAGTGGCGGCGCTGCGCCAGCGTGCGAAGCATTTTCCGGTAGGGCCGCAGCTCTGGCGACAGCTCCCACGCCCGAAGAGCCAGGAGGGAAAGACGTGCCTCGTTGGAAAGCTCTTTGGCATCCACTCGCGTGGCCCCACAGCCCGTGGGGCTGCGGGCTTTCCGGCGGCCGTCAGCCTCGGCGACACCAGCGCCCACGTGGCGCCGCCGCGCCAGCCTTCAAAGCAATTTCCGGTAGGGCCGTAGCTCTGGCGACAGCTCCCACGCCCGAAGAGCCAGGAGGGAAAGCCGTGCCTCGTTGGAAAGCTCTTTGGCAGCCGCTCGCGTGGCCCCACAGCCCGTGCGGCTGCGGGCTTTCCGGCGGCCGTCAGCCTCGGCGCCACCGGCGCCCACGTGGAGCCGCCGCGCCAGCCTGCGAAGCATTTTCCGGTAGGGCCGCGGCTCTGGCGACAGCTCCCACGCCCGAAGAGCCAGGAGGGAAAGCCGTGCCTCGTTGGAAAGCTCTTTGGCAGCTGCTCGCGTGGCCCCACAGCCCGTGGGGCTGCGGGCTTTCCGGCGACCGTCAGCCACGGCGCCACCGGCGTCCACGTGGCGCCGCCGCGCCAGCCTGCGAAGCATTTTCCGGTAGGGCCGCGGCTCTGGCGACAGCTCCCACGCCCGAAGAGCCAGGAGGGAAAGCCGTGCCTCGTTGGAAAGCTCTTGGGCAGCTGCTCGCGTGGCCCCACAGCCCGTGGGGCTGCGGGCTTTCGGGCAGCCGTCAGAATCGGCGCCACCGGCGCCCACGTGGCGCCGCCACGCCAGCCTGCGAAGCATTTTGCGGTAGGGCCGCGGCTCTGGCGACAGCTGCAACGCCCGAAGAGCCAGGAGGGAAAGCCGTGCCTCATTGGAAAGCTCTTTGGCAGCCGCTCGCGTGGCCCCACAGCCCGTGCGGCTGCGGGCTTTCCGGCGGCCGTCAGCCTCGGCGACATCAGCGCCTACGTGGCGCCGCCGCGCCAGCCTGCAAAGGATTTTCCGGTAGGGCCGCAGCTCTGGCGACAGCTCCCATGCCCGAAGAGCCAGGAGGGAAAGCCGTGCCTCGTTGGAAAGCTCTTTGGCAGCCGCTCGCGTGGCCCCACAGCCCGTGGGGCCGCGGGCTTTCTGGCGGCCGTCAGCCTCGGCGCCACCGGCGCCCACGTGGCGCCGCCGCGCCAGCCTGCGAAGCATTTTCCGGTAGGGCCGCGGCTCTGGCGACAGCTCCCACGCCCGAAGAGCCAGGAGGGAAAGCCGTGCCTCGTTGGAAAGCTCTTTGGCAGCCGCTCGCGTGGCCCCACAGCCCGTGGGGCTGCGGGCTTTCCAGCGGCCGTCAGCCTCGGCGCGACCGGCGCCAACGTGGCGCTGCCGCGCCAGCCTGCGAAGCATTTTCCGGTAGGGCCGCGGCTCTGGCGACAGCTCCCACGCCCGAAGAGCCAGGAGGGAAAGCTGTGCCTCGTTGGAAAGCTCTTTGGCAGCCCCTTGCGTGGCCCCACAGCCCGTGGGGTAGCGGGCTTTCTGGCGGTCGTCAGCCTCGGCGCCACCGGCGCCCAAGTGGCGCTGCCGCGCCAGCCTGCGAAGCATTTTCCGGTAGGGCCGCGTCTCTGGCGACAGCTCCCACGCCCGAAGAGCCAGGAGGGAAAGCCGTGCCTCGTTGGAAAGATCTTGAGCAGCTGCTCGCGTGGCCCCACAGCCCGTAGGGCTGCGGGCTTTCCGGCGGCCGTCAGCCTCGGTGACACCGGCGCCCACGTGGCGCCGCCACGCCAGTCTGCGAAGTATTTTCCGATTCCGCCGCGGCTCTGGCGACAGCTCCCACGCCCGAAGAGCCAGGATGGAAAGCCGTGCCTCGTTGGAAAGCTCTTGGGCAGCTGCTCGCGTGGCCCCACAGCCCGTGGGGCTGCGGGCTTTCCGGCGGCCGTCAGCCTCGGCGCCACCGGCGTCCACGTGGCGCCGCCACGCCAGCCTGCGAAGCATTTTGCGGTAGGGCCGTGGCTCTGGCGACAGCTCCCACGCCCGAAGAGCCAGGAGGGAAAGCCGTGCCTCGTTGGAAAGCTCTTTGGCAGCTGCTCGCGTGGCCCCACAGCCCGTGGGGCTGCGGGCTTTCCGGCGACCGTCAGCCACGGCGCCACCGGCGTCCACGTGGCGCCGCCGCGCCAGCCTGCGAAGCATTTTCCGGTAGGGCCGCGGCTCTGGCGACAGCTCCCACGCCCGAAGAGCCAGGAGGGAAAGCCGTGCCTCGTTGGAAAGCTCTTGGGCAGCTGCTCGCGTGGCCCCACAGCCCGTGGGGCTGCGGGCTTTCGGGCAGCCGTCAGAATCGGCGCCACCGGCGCCCACGTGGCGCCGCCACGCCAGCCTGCGAAGCATTTTGCGGTAGGGCCGCGGCTCTGGCGACAGCTGCAACGCCCGAAGAGCCAGGAGGGAAAGCCGTGCCTCATTGGAAAGCTCTTTGGCAGCCGCTCGCGTGGCCCCACAGCCCGTGCGGCTGCGGGCTTTCCGGCGGCCGTCAGCCTCGGCGACATCAGCGCCTACGTGGCGCCGCCGCGCCAGCCTGCAAAGGATTTTCCGGTAGGGCCGCAGCTCTGGCGACAGCTCCCATGCCCGAAGAGCCAGGAGGGAAAGCCGTGCCTCGTTGGAAAGCTCTTTGGCAGCCGCTCGCGTGGCCCCACAGCCCGTGGGGCCGCGGGCTTTCTGGCGGCCGTCAGCCTCGGCGCCACCGGCGCCCACGTGGCGCCGCCGCGCCAGCCTGCGAAGCATTTTCCGGTAGGGCCGCGGCTCTGGCGACAGCTCCCACGCCCGAAGAGCCAGGAGGGAAAGCCGTGCCTCGTTGGAAAGCTCTTTGGCAGCCGCTCGCGTGGCCCCACAGCCCGTGGGGCTGCGGGCTTTCCAGCGGCCGTCAGCCTCGGCGCGACCGGCGCCAACGTGGCGCTGCCGCGCCAGCCTGCGAAGCATTTTCCGGTAGGGCCGCGGCTCTGGCGACAGCTCCCACGCCCGAAGAGCCAGGAGGGAAAGCTGTGCCTCGTTGGAAAGCTCTTTGGCAGCCCCTTGCGTGGCCCCACAGCCCGTGGGGTAGCGGGCTTTCTGGCGGTCGTCAGCCTCGGCGCCACCGGCGCCCAAGTGGCGCTGCCGCGCCAGCCTGCGAAGCATTTTCCGGTAGGGCCGCGTCTCTGGCGACAGCTCCCACGCCCGAAGAGCCAGGAGGGAAAGCCGTGCCTCGTTGGAAAGATCTTGAGCAGCTGCTCGCGTGGCCCCACAGCCCGTAGGGCTGCGGGCTTTCCGGCGGCCGTCAGCCTCGGTGACACCGGCGCCCACGTGGCGCCGCCACGCCAGTCTGCGAAGTATTTTCCGATTCCGCCGCGGCTCTGGCGACAGCTCCCACGCCCGAAGAGCCAGGATGGAAAGCCGTGCCTCGTTGGAAAGCTCTTGGGCAGCTGCTCGCGTGGCCCCACAGCCCGTGGGGCTGCGGGCTTTCCGGCGGCCGTCAGCCTCGGCGCCACCGGCGTCCACGTGGCGCCGCCACGCCAGCCTGCGAAGCATTTTGCGGTAGGGCCGTGGCTCTGGCGACAGCTCCCACGCCCGAAGAGGCAGGAGGGAAAGCCGTGCCTCGTTGGAAAGCTCTTTGGCAGCCGCTCGTGTGGCTCCACAGCCCGTGGGGCTGCGGGCTTTCCGGCGGCCGTCAGCCTCGACACCACCGGTGCCCACGTGGCGCCGCTGCGCCAGCCTGCGAAGCATTTTCTGGTAGGGCCGCGGCTCTGGCGACAGCTCCCACGCCCCAAGAGCCAGGAGGGAAAGCCATGCGTCTTTGGAAAGCTCTTTGGCAGCTGCTCGCGTGGCCCCACAGCCCGTGGGGCTGCGGGCTTTCTGGCGGCCGTCAGCCTCGGCGCCACTGGCGCCCACGTGGCGCCGACGCGCCAGCCTGCGAAGCATTTTCCGGTAGGGCCGCGGCTCTGGCGACAGCTCCCACGCCCGAAGAGCTAGGAGGGAAAGCCGTGCCTCTTTGGAAAGACCTTTGGCAGCCGCTCGCGTGGCCCCACAACCCGTGGGGTTGCGGGCTTTCCGGCGGCCGTCAGCATCGGCGACACTGGCGCCCACGTGGCGCCGCCGCGCCAGCCTGCGAAGCATTTTCCGGTAGGGCCGCGGCTCTGGCGACAGCTCCCACGCCCGAAGAGCCAGGAGGGAAAGAGGTGCCTCGTTGGAAAGCTCCTTGGCAGCCGCTCGCGTGGCCCCACAGCCCGTGGGGCTGCGGGCTTTCTGGCGGCCGTCAGCCTCGGCGCCACCAGCGCCCATGTGGCGCCGCCGCGCCAGCCTGCGAAGCATTTTGCTGTAGGGCCGCGGCTCTGGCGACAGCTCCCACGCCCGAAGAGCCAGGAGTGAAAGCCGTGCCTCTTTGGAAAGCTCTTTGGCAGCTGCTCGCGTGGCCCCACAGCCCGTGGGGCTGCGGGCTTTCCGGCGGCCGTCAGCCTCGGCGACACCGGCGCCCACGTGGTGCCGCCGCGCCAGCCTGCAAAGCATTTTCCGCTAGGGCCGCGGCTCTGGCGGCAGCTGCCACGCCCGAAGAGCCAGGAGGGAAAGCCGTGCCTCGTTGGAAAGCTCTTGCACAGCTGCTCGCGTGGCCCCACAGCCCGTGGGGCTGCGGGCTTTCTGGCGGCTGTCAGCCACGGCACCACCGGCACCCAAGTGGCGGCGCTGCGCCAGCGTGCGAAGCATTTTCCGGTAGGGCCGCAGCTCTGGCGACAGCTCCCACGCCCGAAGAGCCAGGAGGGAAAGACGTGCCTCGTTGGAAAGCTCTTTGGCATCCACTCGCGTGGCCCCACAGCCCGTGGGGCTGCGGGCTTTCCGGCGGCCGTCAGCCTCGGCGACACCAGCGCCCACGTGGCGCCGCCGCGCCAGCCTTCAAAGCAATTTCCGGTAGGGCCGTAGCTCTGGCGACAGCTCCCACGCCCGAAGAGCCAAGAGGGAAAGCCGTGCCTCGTTGGAAAGCTCTTTGGCAGCCGCTCGCGTGGCCCCACAGCCCGTGGGGCTGCGGGCTTTCCGGCGGCCGTCAGCCTCGGCGCCACCGACGCCCACGTGGCGCCGCCGCGCCAGCCTGCGAAGCATTTTCCGGTAGGGCCGCGGCTCTGGCGACAGCTCCCACGCCCGAAGAGCCAGGAAGGAAAGCCATGCCTTGTTGGAAAGCTCTTTGGCAGCCGCTCGCGTGGCCCCACAGCCCGTGGGGCTGCGGGCTTTCCTGTGGCCATCAGCCTCGGCGCCACCGGCACCCACGTGGCGCCGCCGCGCCAGCCTGCGAAGCATTTTCCGGTAGGGCCGCGGCTCTGGCGACAGCTCCCACGCCCAAAGAGCCAGGAGGGAAAGCCGTGCCTCGTTGGAAAGCTCTTTGGCAGCCGCT
This sequence comes from Rissa tridactyla, assembly GCF_028500815.1. Taxonomy (NCBI): domain Eukaryota; kingdom Metazoa; phylum Chordata; class Aves; order Charadriiformes; family Laridae; genus Rissa; species Rissa tridactyla. The sequence goes on from NW_026529604.1 coordinate 34,886, forward strand.
CGCGTGGCCCCACAGCCCGTGGGGCTGCGGGCTTTCCGGCGCCTGTCAGCCTCGGCGACACCGGCGCTCACGTGGCGCCGCCGCGCCAGCCTGCGAAGCATTTTCCGGTAGGGCTGCGGCTCTGGCGACAGCTCCCATGCCCGAAGAGCCAGGAGGGAAAGCCGTGCCTCGTTGGAAAGTACTTTGGCAGCCGCTCGCGTGGCCCCAGAGCCCGTGGGGCTGCGGGCTTTCCGGCGGCCGTCAGCCTCGGCGACACCAGCGCCCACGTGGCGCCGCCGTGCCAGCCTGACAAGCATTTTCCGGTAGGGCCGCGGCTCTGGCGACAGCTCCCACGCCCGAAGAGCCAGGAGGGAAAGCCGTGCCTCGTTGGAAAGCTCTTTGGCAGCTGCTCGCGTGGCCCCACAGCCCGTGGGGCTGCGGGCTTTCCGGCGGCCGTCAGCATCGACATCACCGGCGCCCACGTGGCGCCGCAGCGCCAGCCTGCGAAGCATTTTCCGGTAGGGCCGCGGCTCTGGCGACAGCTCCCACGCCCGAAGAGCCAGGAGGGAAAGCCATGCCTCGTTGGAAAGTACTTTGGCAGCCGCTCGCGTGGCCCCACAGCCCGTGGGGTTGCGGGCTTTCCGGCGGCCGTCAGCCTCGGCGACACCAGCGCCCACGTGGCGCCGCCGCACCAGCCTGACAAGCATTTTCCGGTAGGGCCGCGGCTCTGGCGACAGCTCCCACGCCCAAAGAGCCAGGAGGGAAAGCCGTGCCTCGTTGTAAAGCTCTTTGGCAGCCGCTCGCGTGGCCCCACAGCCCGTGGGGCTGCGGGCTTTCCGGCGGCCGTCAGCCTCGGCTACACCAGCGCCCAGTTTGCGCCGCCGCGCCAGCCTGCAAAGCATTTTCCGGTAGGGCCGCGGCTCTGGCGACAGCTCCCACGCCCGAAGAGCCAGGAGGGAAAGCCGTGCCTCGTTGGAAAGCTCTTTGGCAGCCGCTCGCGTGGCCCCACAGCCCGTGGGGCTGCGTGCTTTCCTGTGGCCGTCAGCCTCGGCGCCACCGGCGCCCACGTGGCGCTGCCGCATCAGCCTGCGAAGCATTTTCCGGTAGGGCCGCGGCTCTGGCGACAGCTCCCACGCCCGAAGAGCCAGGAAGGAAAGCCGTGCCTTGTTGGAAAGCTCTTTGGCAGCCGCTCGCGTGGCCCCACAGCCCGTGGGGCTGCGGGCTTTCCGGCGGCCGTCAGCCTCGGCGACACCGTCGCCAACATGGCGCTGCCGCGCCAGCCTGCGAAGCGTTTTCCGGTAGGGCCGCGGCTCTGGCGACAGCTCCCACGCCCGAAGAGCCAGGAGGGAAAGCCGTGTCTCGTTGGAAAGCTCTTTGGCAGCCGCTCGCGTGGCCCCACAGCTCGTGGGGCTGCGGGCTTTCCGGCGGCCGTCAGCCTCGGCTACACCAGTGGCCATGTGGCGCCGCCGCGCCAGCCTGCGAAGCATTTTCCGGTAGGGCTGCGGCTCTGGCTACAGCTCCCACGCGCGAAGAGCCAGGAGGGAAAGCCGTGCCTCGCTGGAAAGTACTTTGGCAGCCGCTCGCATGGCCCCACAGCCCGTGGGGCTGCGGGCTTTCCTGTGGCCATCAGCCTCGGCGCCACCGGCGCCCACGTGGCGCCGCCGCGCCAGCCTGCGAAGCATTTTGCGGTAGGGCCGCGGCTCTGGCGACAGCTCCCACGCCCGAAGAGCCAGGAGGGAAAACCGTGCCTCGTTGGAAAGCTCTTTGGCAGCCGCTCGCGTGGCCCCACAGCCCGTGGGGCTGCGGGCTTTCCGGCGGCCGTCAGCCTAGGCGCCACTGGCGCCCACGTGGCGCCGACGCGCCAGCCTGCGAAGCATTTTCCGGTAGGGCCGCGGCTCTGGCGACAGCTCCCACGCCCGAAGAGCCAGGAGGGAAAGCCGTGCCTCGTTGGAAAGCTCTTTGGCAGCCGCTCGCGTGGCCCCACAGCTCGTGGGGCTGCGGACTTTCCGGCGGCCGTCAGCCTCGGCTACACCAGTGGCCATGTGGCGCCGCCGCGCCAGCCTGCGAAGCATTTTCCGGTAGGGCTGCGGCTCTGGCGACAGCTCCCACGCGAGAAGAGCCAGGAGGGAAAGCCGTGCCTCGTTGGAAACCTCTTTGGCTGCCGCTCGCGTGGCCCCACAGCCCGTGGGGTTGCGGGCTTTCCTGTGGCCATCAGCCTCGGCGCCACCGGCGCCCACGTGGCGCCGCCGCGCCAGCCTGCGAAGCATTTTGCGGTAGGGCCGCGGCTCTGGCGACAGCTCCCACGCCCGAAGAGCCAGGAGTGAAAGCCGTGCCTCGTTGGAAAGCTCTTTGGCAGCCGCTCGCGTGGCCCCACAGCCCGTGGGGCTGCGGGCTTTCCGGCGGCCGTCAGCCTCGGCGACACCTGCGCCCACGTGGCGCCGCTGCGCCAGCCTGCGAAGCATTTTCGGTAGGGCTGCGGCTCTGGTGACATCTTCCACGCCCGAAGAGCCAGGAGGGAAAGCCGTGCCTCGTTGGAAAGCTCTTTGGCAGCCGCTCGCGTGGCCCCACAGCCCGTGGGGCTGCGGGCTTTCCGGCGGCCGTCAGCATCGACACCACCGGCGCCCACGTGGCGCCGCCGCGCCAGCCTGCGAAGCATTTTCCGGTAGGGCCGCGGCTCTGGCGACAGCTCCCACGCTCGAAGAGCCAGGAGGGAAAGCCGTGCCTCGTTGGAAAGCTCTTTGGCAGCCGCTCGCGTGGCCCCACAGCCCGTGGGGCTGCGGGCTTTCCGGCGGCCGTCAGCCTCGGCGACACCGGCGCCCACGTGGGACCGCCGCGCCAGCCTGCGAAGCATTTTGCGGTAGGGCCGCGGCTCTGGCGACAGCTCCCACGCCCGAAGAGCCAGGAAGGAAAGCCGTGCCTCGTTGGAAAGTACTTTGGCAGCCGCTCGCGTGGCCCCACAGCCCGTGGGGCTGCGGGCTTTCCGGCGGCCGTCAGCCTCGGCGACAGCAGCGCCCACGTGGCGCCGCCGCGCCAGCCTGCGAAGCATTTTCCGGGAGGGCCGCGGCTCTGGCGACAGCTCCCACGCCCGAAGAGCCAGGAGGGAAAGCCGTGCCTCGCTGGAAAGTACTTTGGCAGCCGCTCGCATGGCCCCACAGCCCGTGGGGCTGAGGGCTTTCCTGTGGCCATCAGCCTCGGCGCCACCGGCACCCACGTGGCGCCGCCGCGCCAGCCTGCGAAGCATTTTCCGGTAGGGCCGCGGCTCTGGCGACAGCTCCCACGCCCAAAGAGCCAGGAGGGAAAGCCGTGCCTCGTTGGAAAGCTCTTTGGCAGCCGCTCGCGTGGCCCCACAGCCCGTGGGGCTGCGGGCTTTCCGGCGCCTGTCAGCCTCGGCGACACCGGCGCTCACGTGGCGCCGCCGCGCCAGCCTGCGAAGCATTTTCCGGTAGGGCTGCGGCTCTGGCGACAGCTCCCATGCCCGAAGAGCCAGGAGGGAAAGCCGTGCCTCGTTGGAAAGTACTTTGGCAGCCGCTCGCGTGGCCCCAGAGCCCGTGGGGCTGCGGGCTTTCCGGCGGCCGTCAGCCTCGGCGACACCAGCGCCCACGTGGCGCCGCCGTGCCAGCCTGACAAGCATTTTCCGGTAGGGCCGCGGCTCTGGCGACAGCTCCCACGCCCGAAGAGCCAGGAGGGAAAGCCGTGCCTCGTTGGAAAGCTCTTTGGCAGCCGCTCGCGTGGCCCCACAGCCCGTGGGGCTGCGGGCTTTCCGGCGGCCGTCAGCATCGACATCACCGGCGCCCACGTGGCGCCGCAGCGCCAGCCTGCGAAGCATTTTCCGGTAGGGCCGCGGCTCTGGCGACAGCTCCCACGCCCGAAGAGCCAGGAGGGAAAGCCATGCCTCGTTGGAAAGTACTTTGGCAGCCGCTCGCGTGGCCCCACAGCCCGTGGGGTTGCGGGCTTTCCGGCGGCCGTCAGCCTCGGCGACACCAGCGCCCACGTGGCGCCGCCGCACCAGCCTGACAAGCATTTTCCGGTAGGGCCGCGGCTCTGGCGACAGCTGCCACGCCCGAAGAGCCAGGAGGGAAAGCCGTGCCTCGTTGGAAAGCTCTTTGGCAGCCGCTCGCGTGGCCCCACAGCCCGTGGGGCTGCGTGCTTTCCTGTGGCCGTCAGCCTCGGCGCCACCGGCGCCCACGTGGCGCTGCCGCATCAGCCTGCGAAGCATTTTCCGGTAGGGCCGCGGCTCTGGCGACAGCTCCCACGCCCGAAGAGCCAGGAAGGAAAGCCGTGCCTTGTTGGAAAGCTCTTTGGCAGCCGCTCGCGTGGCCCCACAGCCCGTGGGGCTGCGGGCTTTCCGGCGGCCGTCAGCCTCGGCGACACCGGCGCCCAGGTGGCGCCGCCGCGCCAGCCTGCGAAGCATTTTCCGGTAGGGCCGCGGCTCTGGCGACATCTCCCACGCTCGAAGAGCCAGGAGGGAAAGCCGTGCCTCGTTGGAAAGCTCTTTGGCAGCCGCTCGCGTGGCCCCACAGCCCGTGGGGCTGCGGGCTTTCCGGCGGCCGTCAGCCTCGGCTACACCAGCGCCCATGTGGCGCCGCCGAGCCAGCCTGCGAAGCATTTTGCGGTAGGGCCGCGGCTCTGGCGACATCTCCCACGGCCGAAGAGGCAGGAGGGAAAGCCGTGCCTCGTTGGAAAGCTCTTTGGCAGCCGCTCGCGTGGCCCCACAGCCCGTGGGGCTGCGGGCTTTCCGGCGGCTGTCAGCCTCGGCGACACCAGCGCCCACGTGTCGCCGCCGCGCCAGCCTGACAAGCATTTTCCGGTAGGGCCGCGGCTCTGGCGACAGCTCCCACGCCCGAAGAGTCAGGAGGGAAAGCCGTGCCTCGTTGGAAAGCTCTTTGGCAGCCGCTCGCGTGGCCCCACAGCCCGTGGGGCTGCGGGCTTTCCGGCGGCCGTCAGCATCGACATCACCGGCGCCCACGTGGCGCCGCAGCGCCAGCCTGCGAAGCATTTTCCGGTAGGGCCGCGGCTCTGGCGACAGCTCCCACGCCCGAAGAGCCAGGAGGGAAAGCCATGCCTCGTTGGAAAGTACTTTGGCAGCCGCTCGCGTTGCCCCACTGCCCGTGGGGCTGCGGGCTTTCCGGTGGCCGTCAGCCTCGGCTACACCAGCGCCCAGGTTGCGCCGCCGCGCCAGCCTGCAAAGCATTTTCCGGTAGGGCCGCGGCTCTGGCGACAGCTCCCACACCCGAAGAGCCAGGAGGGAAAGCCGTGCCTCGTTGGAAAGCTCTTTGGCAGCCGCTCGCGTGGCCCCACAGCCCGTGGGGCTGCGCGCTTTCCTGTGGCCGTCAGCCTCGGCGCCACCGGCGCCCACGTGGCGCCGCCGCGCCAGCCTGCGAAGCATTTTCCTGTAGGGCCGCGGCTCTGGCGACAGCTCCCACGCCCGAAGAGCCAGGAAGGAAAGCCGTGCCTTGTTGGAAAGCTCTTTGGCAGCCGCTCGCGTGGCCCCACAGCCCGTGGGGCTGCGGGCTTTCCGGCGGCCGTCAGCCTCGGCGACACCGGCGCCCAGGTGGCGCCGCCGCGCCAGCCTGCGAAGCATTTTCCGGTAGGGCCGCGGCTCTGGCGACATCTCCCACGCCCGAAGAGCCAGGAGGGAAAGCCGTGCCTCGTTGGAAAGCTCTTTGGCAGCCGCTCGCGTGGCCCCACAGCCCGTGGGGCTGCGGGCTTTCCGGCGGCCGTCAGCCTCGGCGACACCAGCGCCCACGTGGCGCCGCCGCACCAGCCTGAGAAGCATTTTCCGGTAGGGCCGCGGCTCTGGCGACAGCTGCCACGCCCGAAGAGCCAGGAGGGAAAGCCGTGCCTCGTTGTAAAGCTCTTTGGCAGCCGCTCGCGTGGCCCCACAGCCCGTGGGGCTGCGGGCTTTCCGGCGGCCGTCAGCCTCGGCTACACCAGCGCCCAGGTTGCGCCGCCGCGCAAGCCTGCAAAGCATTTTCCGGTAGGGCCGCGGCTCTGGCGACAGCTCCCACGCCCGAAGAGGCAGGAGGGAAAGCCGTGCCTCGTTGGAAAGCTCTTTGGCAGCCGCTCGCGTGGCCCCACAGCCCGTGGGGCTGCGTGCTTTCCTGTGGCCGTCAGCCTCGGCGCCACCGGCGCCCACGTGGCGCTGCCGCATCAGCCTGCGAAGCATTTTCCGGTAGGGCCGCGGCTCTGGCGACAGCTCCCACGCCCGAAGAGCCAGGAAGGAAAGCCGTGCCTTGTTGGAAAGCTCTTTGGCAGCCGCTCGCGTGGCCCCACAGCCCGTGGGGCTGCGGGCTTTCCGGCGGCCGTCAGCCTCGGCGACACCGGCGCCCAGGTGGCGCCGCCGCGCCAGCCTGCGAAGCATTTTCCGGTAGGGCCGCGGCTCTGGCGACATCTCCCACGGCCGAAGAGGCAGGAGGGAAAGCCGTGCCTCGTTGGAAAGCTCTTTGGCAGCCGCTCGCGTGGCCCCACAGCCCGTGGGGCTGCGGGCTTTCCGGCGGCTGTCAGCCTCGGCGACACCAGCGCCCACGTGTCGCCGCCGCGCCAGCCTGACAAGCATTTTCCGGTAGGGCCGCGGCTCTGGCGACAGCTCCCACGCCCGAAGAGTCAGGAGGGAAAGCCGTGCCTCGTTGGAAAGCTCTTTGGCAGCCGCTCGCGTGGCCCCACAGCCCGTGGGGCTGCGGGCTTTCCGGCGGCCGTCAGCATCGACATCACCGGCGCCCACGTGGCGCCGCAGCGCCAGCCTGCGAAGCATTTTCCGGTAGGGCCGCGGCTCTGGCGACAGCTCCCACGCCCGAAGAGCCAGGAGGGAAAGCCATGCCTCGTTGGAAAGTACTTTGGCAGCCGCTCGCGTTGCCCCACTGCCCGTGGGGCTGCGGGCTTTCCGGTGGCCGTCAGCCTCGGCTACACCAGCGCCCAGGTTGCGCCGCCGCGCCAGCCTGCAAAGCATTTTCCGGTAGGGCCGCGGCTCTGGCGACAGCTCCCACACCCGAAGAGCCAGGAGGGAAAGCCGTGCCTCGTTGGAAAGCTCTTTGGCAGCCGCTCGCGTGGCCCCACAGCCCGTGGGGCTGCGCGCTTTCCTGTGGCCGTCAGCCTCGGCGCCACCGGCGCCCACGTGGCGCTGCCGCGCCAGCCTGCGAAGCATTTTCCTGTAGGGCCGCGGCTCTGGCGACAGCTCCCACGCCCGAAGAGCCAGGAAGGAAAGCCGTGCCTTGTTGGAAAGCTCTTTGGCAGCCGCTCGCGTGGCCCCACAGCCCGTGGGGCTGCGGGCTTTCCGGCGGCCGTCAGCCTCGGCGACACCGGCACCCAGGTGGCGCCGCCGCGCCAGCCTGCGAAGCATTTTCCGGTAGGGCCGCGGCTCTGGCGACATCTCCCACGCTCGAAGAGCAAGGAGGGAAAGCCGTGCCTCGTTGGAAAGATCTTTGGCAGCCGCTCGCGTGGCCCCACAGCCCGTGGGGCTGCGGGCTTTCCGGCGGCCGTCAGCCTCGGCGCCACCGGCGCCCATGTGGCGCCGCCGCGCCAGCCTGCGAAGCATTTTGCGGTAGGGCCGCGGCTCTGGCGACAGCTCCCACGCCCGAAGAGCCAGGAGGGAAAGCCGTGCCTCGTTGGAAAGCTCTTTGGCAGCCGCTCGCGTGGCCCCACAGCCCGTGGGGCTGCGGGCTTTCCGGCGGCCGTCAGCCTCGGCGACACCGGCGCCCACGTGGCGCCGCCGCGCCAGCCTGCGAAGCATTTTGCGGTAGGGCCGCGGCTCTGGCGACAGCTCCCACGCCCGAAGAGCCAGGAGGGAAAGCCGTGCCTCGCTGGAAAGCTCTTTGGCAGCCGCTCGCGTGGCCCCACAGCCCGTGGTGCTGCGGGCTTTCCGACGGCCGTCAGCCTCTGCGACACCGGCGCACACGTGGCGCCGCCGCGCCAGTCTGCGAAGCATTTTCCGGTAGGGCCGCGTCTATGGCAACAGTTCCCACGCCCGAAAAGCCAGGAGGGAAAGCCGTGCCTCGTTGGAAACCTCTTTGGCAGCCGCTCGCGTGGCCCCACAGCCCGTGGGATTGCGGGATTTCTGACTGCCGTCAGCCTCGGCACCACCGGCGCCCACGTGGCGCCGCCGCGCCACCCTGCGAAGCATTTTCCGGTAGGGCCGCGGCTCTGGCGACAGCTCCCACGCCCGAAGAGCCAGGAGGGAAAGCCGTGTCTCGTTGGAAAGCTCTTTGGCAGCCGCTCGCGTGGCCCCACAGCTCGTGGGGCTGCGGGCTTTCCGGCGGCCGTCAGCCTCGGCTACACCAGTGGCCATGTGGCGCCGCCGCGCCAGCCTGCGAAGCATTTTCCGGTAGGGCTGCGGCTCTGGCTACAGCTCCCACGCGCGAAGAGCCAGGAGGGAAAGCCGTGCCTCGCTGGAAAGTACTTTGGCAGCCGCTCGCATGGCCCCACAGCCCGTGGGGCTGCGGGCTTTCCTGTGGCCATCAGCCTCGGCGCCACTGGCGACCACGTGGCGCCGCCGCGCCAGCCTGCAAAGCATTTTGCGGTAGGGCCGCGGCTCTGGCGACAGCTCCCACGCCCGAAGAGCCAGGAGGGAAAGCCGTGTCTCTTTGGAAAGCTCTTTGGCAGCCGCTCGCGTGGCCCCACAGCCCGTGGGGCTGCGGGCTTTCCGGCGGCCGTCAGCCTAGGCGCCACTGGCGCCCACGTGGCGCCGACGCGCCAGCCTGTGAAGCATTTTCCGGTAGGGCCGCGGCTCTGGCGACAACTCCCACGCCCGACAAGCCAGGAGGGAAAGCCGTGCCTCGTTGGAAAGCTCTTTGGCAGCCGCTCGCGTGGCCCCACAGCTCGTGGGGCTGCGGGCTTTCCGGCGGCCGTCAGCCTCGGCTACACCAGTGGCCATGTGGCGCCGCCGCGCCAGCCTGCGAAGCATTTTCCGGTAGGGCTGCGGCTCTGGCTACAGCTCCCACGCGAGAAGAGCCAGGAGGGAAAGCCGTGCCGCGTTGGAAACCTCTTTGGCTGCCGCTCGCGTGGCCCCACAGCCCGTGGGGTTGCGGGCTTTCCTGTGGCCATCAGCCTCGGCGCCACCGGCGCCCACGTGGCGCCGCCGCGCCAGCCTGCGAAGCATTTTGCGGTAGGGCCGCGGCTCTGGCGACAGCTCCCACGCCCGAAGAGCCAGGAGGGAAAGCCGTGCCTCGTTGGAAAGCTCTTTGGCAGCCGCTCGCGTGGCCCCACAGCCCGTGGGGCTGCGGGCTTTCCGGCGGCCGTCAGCCTCGGCGACACCGGCGCCCACGTGGGACCGCCGCGCCAGCCTGCGAAGCATTTTGCGGTAGGGCCGCGGCTCTGGCGACAGCTCCCACGCCCGAAGAGCCAGGAGTGAAAGCCGTGCCTCGTTGGAAAGCTCTTTGGCAGCCGCTCGCGTGGCCCCACAGCCCGTGGGGCTGCGGGCTTTCCGGCGGCCGTCAGCCTCGGCGACACCTGCGCCCACGTGGCGCCGCCGCGCCAGCCTGCGAAGCATTTTCGGTAGGGCTGCGGCTCTGGTGACATCTTCCACGCCCGAAGAGCCAGGAGGGAAAGCCGTGCCTCGTTGGAAAGCTCTTTGGCAGCCGCTCGCGTGGCCCCACAGCCCGTGGGGCTGCGGGCTTTCCGGCGGCCGTCAGCATCGACACCACCGGCGCCCACGTGGCGCCGCCGCGCCAGCCTGCGAAGCATTTTCCGGTAGGGCCGCGGCTCTGGCGACAGCTCCCACGCTCGAAGAGCCAGGAGGGAAAGCCGTGCCTCGTTGGAAAGCTCTTTGGCAGCCGCTCGCGTGGCCCCACAGCCCGTGGGGCTGCGGGCTTTCCGGCGGCCGTCAGCCTCGGCGACACCGGCGCCCACGTGGGACCGCCGCGCCAGCCTGCGAAGCATTTTGCGGTAGGGCCGCGGCTCTGGCTACACCTCCCACGCCCGAAGAGCCAGGAGGGAAAGCCGTGCCTCGTTGGAAAGCTCTTTGGACGCCGCTCGCGTGGCCCCACAGCCCGTGGGGCTGCGGGCTTTCCTGTGGCCATCAGCCTCGGCGCCACCGGCGCCCACGTGGCGCCGCCGCGCCAGCCTGCGAAGCATTTTCCGGTAGGGCCGCGGCTCTGGCGACAGCTCCCACGCCCGAAGAGCCAGGAGGGAAAGCCGTGCCTCGTTGGAAAGCTCTTTGGCAGCCGCTCGCGTGGCCCCACAGCCCGTGGGGCTGCGGGCTTTCCGGCGGCCGTCAGCCTCAGCGACACCAGCGCCCACGTGGCGCCGCCGCGCCAGCCTGACAAGCATTTTCCGGTAGGGCCGCGGCTCTGGCGACAGCTCCCACGCCCGAAGAGCCAGGAGGGAAAGCCGTGCCTCGCTGGAAAGTACTTTGGCAGCCGCTCGCATGGCCCCACAGCCCGTGGGGCTGAGGGCTTTCCTGTGGCCATCAGCCTCGGCGCCACCGGCACCCACGTGGCGCCGCCGCGCCAGCCTGCGAAGCATTTTCCGGTAGGGCCGCGGCTCTGGCGACAGCTCCCACGCCCAAAGAGCCAGGAGGGAAAGCCGTGCCTCGTTGGAAAGCTCTTTGGCAGCCGCTCGCGTGGCCCCACAGCCCGTGGGGCTGCGGGCTTTCCGGCGCCTGTCAGCCTCGGCGACACCGGCGCTCACGTGGCGCCGCCGCGCCAGCCTGCGAAGCATTTTCCGGTAGGGCTGCGGCTCTGGCGACAGCTCCCATGCCCGAAGAGCCAGGAGGGAAAGCCGTGCCTCGTTGGAAAGTACTTTGGCAGCCGCTCGCGTGGCCCCACAGCCCGTGGGGCTGCGGGCTTTCCGGCGGCCGTCAGCCTCGGCGACACCAGCGGCCACGTGGCGCCGCCGCGCCAGCCTGACAAGCATTTTCCGGTAGGGCCGCGGCTCTGGCGACAGCTCCCACGCCCGAAGAGCCAGGAGGGAAAGCCGTGCCTCGTTGGAAAGCTCTTTGACAGCCGCTCGCGTGGCCCCACAGCCCGTGGGGCTGCGGGCTTTCCGGCGGCCGTCAGCATCGACATCACCGGTGCCCACGTGGCGCCGCAGCGCCAGCCTGCGAAGCATTTTGCGGTAGGGCCGCGGCTCTGGCGACAGCTCCCACGCCCGAAGAGCCAGGAGGGAAAGCCATGCCTCGTTGGAAAGTACTTTGGCAGCCGCTCGCGTGGCCCCACAGCCCGTGGGGCTGCGGGCTTTCCGGTGGCCGTCAGCCTCGGCTACACCAGCGCCCAGGTTGCGCCGCCGCGCCAGCCTGCAAAGCATTTTCCGGTAGGGCCGTGGCTCTGGCGACAGCTCCCACGCCCGAAGAGCCAGGAGGGAAAGCCGTGCCTCGTTGGAAAGCTCTTTGGCAGCCGCTCGCGTGGCCCCACAGCCCGTGGGGCTGCGCGCTTTCCTGTGGCCGTCAGCCTCGGCGCCACCGGCGCCCACGTGGCGCTGCCGCGCCAGCCTGCGAAGCATTTTGCGGTAGGGCCGCGGCTCTGGCGACAGCTCCCACGCCCGAAGAGCCAGGAAGGAAAGCCGTGCCTTGTTGGAAAGCTCTTTGGCAGCCGCTCGCGTGGCCCCACAGCCCGTGGGGCTGCGGGCTTTCCGGCGGCCGTCAGCCTCGGCGACACCGGTGCCCACGTGGCGCCGCCGCGCCAGCCTGTGAAGCATTTTCCGGTAGGGCCGCGGCTCTGGCGACATCTCCCACGCTCGAAGAGCAAGGAGGGAAAGCCGTGCCTCGTTGGAAAGCTCTTTGGCAGCCGCTCGCGTGGCCCCACAGCCCGTGGGGCTGCGGGCTTTCCGGCGGCCGTCAGCCTCGGCGACACCGGCGCCCACGTGGCGCCGCCGCGCCAGCCTGCGAAGCATTTTGCGGTAGGGCCGCGGCTCTGGCGACAGCTCCCACGCCCGAAGAGCCAGGAGGGAAAGCCGTGCCTCGTTGGAAAGCTCTTGCGCAGCTGCTCGCGTGGCCCCACAGCCCGTGGGGCTGCGGGCTTTCCGGCGACCGTCAGCCACGCCACCACCGGCACCCACGTGGCGCCGCCGCGCCAGCCTGCGAAGCATTTTCCGGTAGGGCCGCGGCTCTGGCGACAGCTCCCACGCCCGAAGAGCCAGGAGGGAAAGCCGTGCCTTGTTGGAAAGCTCTTTGGCAGCCGCTCGCGTGGCCCCACAGCCCGTGGTGCTGCGGGCTTTCCGGCGGCCGTCAGCCTCTGCGACACCGGCGCACACGTGGCGCCGCCGCGCCAGTCTGCGAAGCATTTTCCGGTAGGGCCGCGTCTATGGCAACAGTTCCCACGCCCGAAGAGCCAGGAGGGAAAGCCGTGCCTCGTTGGAAACCTCTTTGGCAGCCGCTCGCGTGGCCCCACAGCCCGTGGGATTGCGGGATTTCTGACTGCCGTCAGCCTCGGCACCACCGGCGCCCACGTGGCGCCGCCGCGCCACCCTGCGAAGCATTTTCCGGTAGGGCCGCGGCTCTGGTGACAGCTCCCACGCCCGAAGAGCCAGGAGGGAAAGCCGTGCCTCATTGGAAAGCTCTTTGGCAGCCGCTCGCGTGGCTCCACAGCCCGTGGGATTGCGGGATTTCTGACTGCCGTCAGCCTCGGCGACACCGGCGCCAACATGGCGCTGCCGCGCCAGCCTGCGAAGCGTTTTCCGGTAGGGCCGCGGCTCTGGCGACAGCTCCCACGCCCGAAGAGCCAGGAGGGAAAGCCGTGTCTCGTTGGAAAGCTCTTTGGCAGCCGCTCGCGTGGCCCCACAGCTCGTGGGGCTGCGGGCTTTCCGGCGGCCGTCAGCCTCGGCTACACCAGTGGCCATGTGGCGCCGCCGCGCCAGCCTGCGAAGCATTTTCCGGTAGGGCTGCGGCTCTGGCTACAGCTCCCACGCGCGAAGAGCCAGGAGGGAAAGCCGTGCCTCGCTGGAAAGTACTTTGGCAGCCGCTCGCATGGCCCCACAGCCCGTGGGGCTGCGGGCTTTCCTGTGGCCATCAGCCTCGGCACCACCGGCGCCCACGTGGCGCCGCCGCGCCAGCCTGCGAAGCATTTTGCGGTAGGGCCGCGGCTCTGGCGACAGCTCCCACGCCCGAAGAGCCAGGAGGGAAAACCGTGCCTCGTTGGAAAGCTCTTTGGCAGCCGCTCGCGTGGCCCCACAGCCCGTGGGGCTGCGGGCTTTCCGGCGGCCGTCAGCCTAGGCGCCACTGGCGCCCACGTGGCGCCGACGCGCCAGCCTGCGAAGCATTTTCCGGTAGGGCCGCGGCTCTGGCGACAGCTCCCACGCCCGAAGAGCCAGGAGGGAAAGCCGTGCCTCGTTGGAAAGCTCTTTGGCAGCCGCTCGCGTGGCCCCACAGCTCGTGGGGCTGCAGGCTTTCCGGCGGCCGTCAGCCTCGGCTACACCAGTGGCCATGTGGCGCCGCCGCGCCAGCCTGCGAAGCATTTTCCGGTAGGGCTGCGGCTCTGGCTACAGCTCCCACGCCCGAAGAGCCAGGAGGGAAAGCCGTGCCTCGTTGGAAACCTCTTTGGCTGCCGCTCGCGTGGCCCCACAGCCCGTGGGGTTGCGGGCTTTCCTGTGGCCATCAGCCTCGGCGCCACCGGCGCCCACGTGGCGCCGCCGCGCCAGCCTGCGAAGCATTTTCCGGTAGGGCCGCGGCTCTGGCGACAGCTCCCACGCCCGAAGAGCCAGGAGTGAAAGCCGTGCCTCGTTGGAAAGCTCTTTGGCAGCCGCTCGCGTGGCCCCACAGCCCGTGGGGCTGCGGGCTTTCCGGCGGCCGTCAGCCTCGGCGACACCGGCGCCCACGTGGCGCCGCCGCGCCAGCCTGCGAAGCATTTTCGGTAGGGCTGCGGCTCTGGTGACATCTTCCACGCCCGAAGAGCCAGGAGGGAAAGCCGTGCCTCGTTGGAAAGCTCTTTGGCAGCCGCTCGCGTGGCCCCACAGCCCGTGGGGCTGCGGGCTTTCCGGCGGCCGTCAGCATCGACACCACCGGCGCCCACGTGGCGCCGCCGCGCCAGCCTGCGAAGCATTTTCCGGTAGGGGCCGCGGCTCTGGCGACAGCTCCCACGCTCGAAGAGCCAGGAGGGAAAGCCGTGCCTCGTTGGAAAGCTCTTTGGCAGCCACTTTCGTGGCCCCACAGCCCGTGGGGCTGCCGGCTTTCCGGCGGCCGTCAGCCTCGGCGACACCGGCGCCCACGTGGCGCCGCCGCGCCAGCCTGCGAAGCATTTTGCGGTAGGGCCGCGGCTCTGGCTACACCTCCCACGCCCGAAGAGCCAGGAGGGAAAGCCGTGCCTCGTTGGAAAGTACTTTGGACGCCGCTCGCGTGGCCCCACAGCCCGTGGGGCTGCGGGCTTTCCTGTGGTCATCAGCCTCGGCGCCACCGGCGCCCACGTGGCGCCGCCGCGCCAGCCTGCGAAGCATTTTCCGGTAGGGCCGCGGCTCTGGCGACAGCTCCCACGCCCGAAGAGCCAGGAGGGAAAGCCGTGCCTCGTTGGAAAGCTCTTTGGCAGCCGCTCGCGTGGCCCCACAGCCCGTGGGGCTGCGGGCTTTCCGGCGGCCGTCAGCCTCAGCGACACCAGCGCCCACGTGGCGCCGCCGCGCCAGCCTGACAAGCATTTTCCGGTAGGGCCGCGGCTCTGGCGACAGCTCCCACGCCCGAAGAGCCAGGAGGGAAAGCCGTGCCTCGTTGGAAAGTACTTTGGCAGCCGCTCGCGTGGCCCCACAGCCCGTGGGGCTGCGGGCTTTCCGGCGGCCGTCAGCCTCGGCGACAGCAGCGCCCACGTGGCGCCGCCGCGCCAGCCTGACAAGCATTTTCCGGTAGGGCCGCGGCTCTGGCGACAGCTCCCACGCCCGAAGAGCCAGGAGGGAAAGCCGTGCCTCGCTGGAAAGTACTTTGGCAGCCGCTCGCGTGGCCCCACAGCCCGTGGGGCTGCGGGCTTTCCGGCGGCCGTCAGCCTCGGCGACACCAGCGCCCACGTGGCGCCGCCGCGCCAGCCTGACAAGCATTTTCCGGTAGGGCCGCGGCTCTGGCGACAGCTCCCACGCCCGAAGAGCCAGGAGGGAAAGCCGTGCCTCGTTGGAAAGCTCTTTGGCAGCCGCTCGCGTGGCCCCACAGCCCGTGGGGCTGCGGGCTTTCCGGCGGCCGTCAGCATCGACATCACCGGCGCCCACGTGGCGCCGCAGCGCCAGCCTGCGAAGCATTTTCCGGTAGGGCCGCGGCTCTGGCGACAGCTCCCACGCCCGAAGAGCCAGGAGGGAAAGCCATGCCTCGTTGGAAAGTACTTTGGCAGCCGCTCGCGTGGCCCCACAGCCCGTGGGGTTGCGGGCTTTCCGGCGGCCGTCAGCCTCGGCGACACCAGCGCCCACGTGGCGCCGCCGCGCCAGCCTGACAAGCATTTTGCGGTAGGGCCGCGGCTCTGGCGACAGCTCCCACGCCCGAAGAGCCAGGAGGGAAAGCCGTGCCTCATTGGAAAGCTCTTTGGCAGCCGCTCGCGTGGCCCCACAGCCCGTGGGGCTGCGGGCTTTCCGGCGGCCGTCAGCCTCGGCTACACCAGCGCCCAGGTTGCGCCGCCGCGCCAGCCTGCAAAGCATTTTCCGGTAGGGCCGCGGCTCTGGCGACAGCTCCCACGCCTGAAGAGCCAGGAGGGAAAGCCGTGCCTCGTTGGAAAGCTCTTTGGCAGCCGCTCGCGTGGCCCCACAGCCCGTGGGGCTGCGTGCTTTCCTGTGGCCGTCAGCCTCGGCGCCACCGGCGCCCACGTGGCGCTGCAGCGTCAGCCTGCGAAGCATTTTCCGGTAGGGCCGCGGCTCTGGCGACAGCTCCCACGCCCGAAGAGCCAGGAAGGAAAGCCGTGCCTTGTTGGAAAGCTCTTTGGCAGCCGCTCGCGTGGCCCCACAGCCCGTGGGGCTGCGGTCTTTCCGGCGGCCGTCAGCCTCGGCGACACCGGCGCCCACGTGGGACCGCCGCGCCAGCGTGCGAAGCATTTTCCGGTAGGGCCGCGGCTCTGGCGACATCTCCCACGCTCGAAGAGCCAGGAGGGAAAGCCGTGCCTCGTTGGAAAGCTCTTTGGCAGCCGCTCGCGTGGCCCCACAGCCCGTGGGGCTGCGGGCTTTCCGGCGGCCGTCAGCCTCGGCTACACCAGCGCCCATGTGGCGCCGCCGAGCCAGCCTGCGAAGCATTTTGCGGTAGGGCCGCGGCTCTGGCGACATCTCTCACGGCCGAAGAGGCAGGAGGGAAAGCCGTGCCTCGTTGGAAAGCTCTTTGGCAGCCGCTCGCGTGGCCCCACAGCCCGTGGGGCTGCGGGCTTTCCGGCGGCTGTCAGCCTCGGCGACACCAGCGCCCACGTGTTGCCGCCGCGCCAGCCTGACAAGCATTTTCCGGTAGGGCCGCGGCTCTGGTGACAGCTCCCACGCCCGAAGAGTCAGGAGGGAAAGCCGTGCCTCGTTGGAAAGCTCTTTGGCAGCCGCTCGAGTGGCCCCACAGCCCGTGGGGCTGCGGGCTTTCCGGCGGCCATCAGCATCGACATCACCGGCGCCCACGTGGCGCCGCAGCGCCAGCCTGCGAAGCATTTTCCGGTAGGGCCGCGGCTCTGGCGACAGCTCCCACGCCCGAAGAGCCAGGAGGGAAAGCCATGCCTCATTGGAAAGTACTTTGGCAGCCGCTCGCGTGGCCCCACAGCCCGTGGGGCTGCGGGCTTTCCGGTGGCCGTCAGCCTCGGCTACACCAGCGCCCAGGTTGCGCCGCCGCGCCAGCCTGCAAAGCATTTTCCGGTAGGGCCGCGGCTCTGGCGACAGCTCCCACGCCCGAAGAGCCAGGAGGGAAAGCCGTGCCTCGTTGGAAAGCTCTTTGGCAGCCGCTCGCGTGGCCCCACAGCCCGTGGGGCTGCGCGCTTTCCTGTGGCCGTCAGCCTCGGCGCCACCGGCGCCCACGTGGCGCTGCCGCGCCAGCCTGCGAAGCATTTTCCTGTAGGGCCGCGGCTCTGGCGACAGCTCCCACGCCCGAAGAGCCAGGAAGGAAAGCCGTGCCTTGTTGGAAAGCTCTTTGGCAGCCGCTCGCGTGGCCCCACAGCCCGTGGGGCTGCGGGCTTTCCGGCGGCCGTCAGCCTCGGCGACACCGGCGCCCAGGTGGCGCCGCCGCGCCAGCCTGCGAAGCATTTTCCGGTAGGGCCGCGGCTCTGGCGACATCTCCCACGCTCGAAGAGCAAGGAGGGAAAGCCGTGCCTCGTTGGAAAGCTCTTTGGCAGCCGCTCGCGTGGCCCCACAGCCCGTGGGGCTGCGGGCTTTCCGGCGGCCGTCAGCCTCGGCGCCACCGGCGCCCACGTGGCGCCGCCGCGCCAGCCTGCGAAGCATTTTGCGGTAGGGCCGCGGCTCTGGCGACAGCTCCCACGCCCGAAGAGCCAGGAGGGAAAGCCGTGCCTCGTTGGAAAGCTCTTTGGCAGCCGCTCGCGTGGCCCCACAGCCCGTGGGGCTGCGGGCTTTCCGGCGGCCGTCAGCCTCGGCGACACCGGCGCCCACGTGGCGCCGCCGCGCCAGCCTGCGAAGCATTTTGCGGTAGGGCCGCGGCTCTGGCGACAGCTCCCACGCCCGAAGAGCCAGGAGGGAAAGCTGTGCCTCGTTGGAAAGCTCTTTGGCAGCCGCTCGCGTGGCCCCACAGCCCGTGGTGCTGCGGGCTTTCCGGCGGCCGTCAGCCTCTGAGACACCGGCGCACACGTGGCGCCGCCGCGCCAGTCTGCGAAGCATTTTCCGGTAGGGCCGCGTCTATGGCAACAGTTCCCACGCCCGAAGAGCCAGGAGGGAAAGCCGTGCCTCGTTGGAAACCTCTTTGGCAGCCGCTCGCGTGGCCCCACAGCCCGTGGGATTGCGGGATTTCTGACTGCCGTCAGCCTCGGCACCACCGGCGCCCACGTGGCGCCGCCGCGCCACCCTGCGAAGCATTTTCCGGTAGGGCCGCGGCTCTGGTGACAGCTCCCACGCCCGAAGAGCCAGGAGGGAAATCCGTGCCTCATTGGAAAGCTCTTTGGCAGCCGCTCGCGTGGCTCCACAGCCCGTGGGATTGCGGGATTTCTGACTGCCGTCAGCCTCGGCGACACCGGCGCCAACATGGCGCTGCCGCGCCAGCCTGCGAAGCGTTTTCCGGTAGGGCCGTGGCTCTGGCGACAGCTCCCACGCGCGAAGAGCCAGGAGGGAAAGCCGTGCCTCGCTGGAAAGTACTTTGGCAGCCGCTCGCATGGCCCCACAGCCCGTGGGGCTGCGGGCTTTCCTGTGGCCATCAGCCTCGGCGCCACCGGCGCCCACGTGGCGCCGCCGCGCCAGCCTGCGAAGCATTTTCCGGTAGGGCCGCGGCTCTGGCGACAGCTCCCACGCCCGAAGAGCCAGGAGGGAAAACCGTGCCTCGTTGGAAAGCTCTTTGGCAGCCGCTCGCGTGGCCCCACAGCCCGTGGGGCTGCGGGCTTTCCGGCGGCCGTCAGCCTAGGCGCCACTGGCGCCCACGTGGCGCCGACGCGCCAGCCTGCGAAGCATTTTCCGGTAGGGCCGCAGCTCTGGCGACAGCTCCCACGCCCGAAGAGCCAGGAGGGAAAGCCGTGCCTCGTTGGAAAGCTCTTTGGCAGCCGCTCGCGTGGCCCCACAGCTCGTGGGGCTGCGAGCTTTCCGGCGGCCGTCAGCCTCTGCGACACCGGCGCCCACGTGGCACCGCCTCGCCAGTCTGCGAAGCATTTTCCGGTAGGGCCGCGTCTCTGGCAACAGTTCCCACGCCCAAAGAGCCAGGAGGGAAAGCCGTGCCTCGTTGGAAAGCTCTTTGGCAGCCGCTCGCGTGGCCCCACAGCCCGTGGGATTGCGGGCTTTCCTGTGGCCATCAGCCTCGGCGCCACCGGCGCCCACGTGGCGCCGCCGCGCCAGCCTGCGAAGCATTTTCCGGTAGGGCCGCGGCTCTGGCGACAGCTCCCACGCCCGAAGAGCCAGGAGTGAAAGCCGTGCCTCATTGGAAAGCTCTTTGGCAGCTGCTCGCGTGGCCCCACAGCCCGTGGGGCTGCGGTCTTTCCGGCGGCCGTCAGCCTCGGCTACACCAGCGCACAGGTGGCGCCGCCGTGCCAGCCTGCGAAGCATTTTCCGGTAGGGCCGCGGCTCTGGCGACATCTCCCACGCTCGAAGAGCCAGGAGGGAAAGCCGTGCCTCGTTGGAAAGCTCTTTGGCAGCCGCTCGCGTGGCCCCACAGCCCGTGGGGCTGCGGTCTTTCCGGCGGCCGTCAGCCTCGGCGACACCGGCGCCCACGTGGGACCGCCGCGCCAGCGTGCGAAGCATTTTCCGGTAGGGCCGCGGCTCTGGCGACATCTCCCACGCTCGAAGAGCCAGGAGGGAAAGCCGTGCCTCGTTGGAAAGCTCTTTGGCAGCCGCTCGCGTGGCCCCACAGCCCGTGGGGCTGCGGGCTTTCCGGCGGCCGTCAGCCTCGGCTACACCAGCGCCCATGTGGCGCCGCCGAGCCAGCCTGCGAAGCATTTTGCGGTAGGGCCGCGGCTCTGGCGACATCTCTCACGGCCGAAGAGGCAGGAGGGAAAGCCGTGCCTCGTTGGAAAGCTCTTTGGCAGCCGCTCGCGTGGCCCCACAGCCCG
This sequence comes from Rissa tridactyla, assembly GCF_028500815.1. Classification (NCBI taxonomy): domain Eukaryota; kingdom Metazoa; phylum Chordata; class Aves; order Charadriiformes; family Laridae; genus Rissa; species Rissa tridactyla. The sequence goes on from NW_026529604.1 coordinate 54,403, forward strand.
TGGGGCTGCGGGCTTTCCGGCGGCTGTCAGCCTCGGCCACACCAGAGCCCACGTGTTGCCGCCGCGCCAGCCTGACAAGCATTTTCCGGTAGGGCCGCGGCTCTGGTGACAGCTCCCACGCCCGAAGAGTCAGGAGGGAAAGCCGTGCCTCGTTGGAAAGCTCTTTGGCAGCCGCTCGAGTGGCCCCACAGCCCGTGGGGCTGCGGGCTTTCCGGCGGCCGTCAGCATCGACATCACCGGCGCCCACGTGGCGCCGCAGCGCCAGCCTGCGAAGCATTTTCCGGTAGGGCCGCGGCTCTGGCGACAGCTCCCACGCCCGAAGAGCCAGGAGGGAAAGCCATGCCTCATTGGAAAGTACTTTGGCAGCCGCTCGCGTGGCCCCACAGCCCGTGGGGCTGCGGGCTTTCCGGTGGCCGTCAGCCTCGGCTACACCAGCGCCCAGGTTGCGCCGCCGCGCCAGCCTGCAAAGCATTTTCCGGTAGGGCCGCGGCTCTGGCGACAGCTCCCACGCCCGAAGAGCCAGGAGGGAAAGCCGTGCCTCGTTGGAAAGCTCTTTGGCAGCCGCTCGCGTGGCCCCACAGCCCGTGGGGCTGCGCGCTTTCCTGTGGCCGTCAGCCTCGGCGCCACCGGCGCCCACGTGGCGCTGCCGCGCCAGCCTGCGAAGCATTTTCCTGTAGGGCCGCGGCTCTGGCGACAGCTCCCACGCCCGAAGAGCCAGGAAGGAAAGCCGTGCCTTGTTGGAAAGCTCTTTGGCAGCCGCTCGCGTGGCCCCACAGCCCGTGGGACTGCGTGCTTTCCGGCGGCCGTCAGCCTCGGCGACACCGGCGCCCAGGTGGCGCCGCCGCGCCAGCCTGCGAAGCATTTTCCGGTAGGGCCGCGGCTCTGGCGACATCTCCCACGCTCGAAGAGCAAGGAGGGAAAGCCGTGCCTCGTTGGAAAGCTCTTTGGCAGCCGCTCGCGTGGCCCCACAGCCCGTGGGGCTGCGGGCTTTCCGGCGGCCGTCAGCCTCGGCGCCACCGGCGCCCACGTGGCGCCGCCGCGCCAGCCTGCGAAGCATTTTGCGGTAGGGCCGCGGCTCTGGCGACAGCTCCCACGCCCGAAGAGCCAGGAGGGAAAGCCGTGCCTCGTTGGAAAGCTCTTTGGCAGCCGCTCGCGTGGCCCCACAGCCCGTGGGGCTGCGGGCTTTCCGGCGGCCGTCAGCCTCGGCGACACCGGCGCCCACGTGGCGCCGCCGCGCCAGCCTGCGAAGCATTTTGCGGTAGGGCCGCGGCTCTGGCGACAGCTCCCACGCCCGAAGAGCCAGGAGGGAAAGCTGTGCCTCGTTGGAAAGCTCTTTGGCAGCCGCTCGCGTGGCCCCACAGCCCCGTGGTGCTGCGGGCTTTCCGGCGGCCGTCAGCCTCTGAGACACCGGCGCACACGTGGCGCCGCCGCGCCAGTCTGCGAAGCATTTTCCGGTAGGGCCGCGTCTATGGCAACAGTTCCCACGCCCGAAGAGCCAGGAGGGAAAGCCGTGCCTCGTTGGAAACCTCTTTGGCAGCCGCTCGCGTGGCCCCACAGCCCGTGGGATTGCGGGATTTCTGACTGCCGTCAGCCTCGGCACCACCGGCGCCCACGTGGCGCCGCCGCGCCACCCTGCGAAGCATTTTCCGGTAGGGCCGCGGCTCTGGTGACAGCTCCCACGCCCGAAGAGCCAGGAGGGAAATCCGTGCCTCATTGGAAAGCTCTTTGGCAGCCGCTCGCGTGGCTCCACAGCCCGTGGGATTGCGGGATTTCTGACTGCCGTCAGCCTCGGCGACACCGGCGCCAACATGGCGCTGCCGCGCCAGCCTGCGAAGCGTTTTCCGGTAGGGCCGTGGCTCTGGCGACAGCTCCCACGCGCGAAGAGCCAGGAGGGAAAGCCGTGCCTCGCTGGAAAGTACTTTGGCAGCCGCTCGCATGGCCCCACAGCCCGTGGGGCTGCGGGCTTTCCTGTGGCCATCAGCCTCGGCGCCACCGGCGCCCACGTGGCGCCGCCGCGCCAGCCTGCGAAGCATTTTCCGGTAGGGCCGCGGCTCTGGCGACAGCTCCCACGCCCGAAGAGCCAGGAGGGAAAACCGTGCCTCGTTGGAAAGCTCTTTGGCAGCCGCTCGCGTGGCCCCACAGCCCGTGGGGCTGCGGGCTTTCCGGCGGCCGTCAGCCTAGGCGCCACTGGCGCCCACGTGGCGCCGACGCGCCAGCCTGCGAAGCATTTTCCGGTAGGGCCGCAGCTCTGGCGACAGCTCCCACGCCCGAAGAGCCAGGAGGGAAAGCCGTGCCTCGTTGGAAAGCTCTTTGGCAGCCGCTCGCGTGGCCCCACAGCTCGTGGGGCTGCGGGCTTTCCGGCGGCCGTCAGCCTCGGCTACAGCAGTGGCCATGTGGCGCCGCCGCGCCAGCCTGCGAAGCATTTTCCGGTAGGGCTGCGGCTCTGGCTACAGCTCCCACGCGAGAAGAGCCAGGAGGGAAAGCCGTGCCTCGTTGGAAACCTCTTTGGCTGCCGCTCGCGTGGCCCCACAGCCCATGGGGTTGCGGGCTTTCCTGTGGCCATCAGCCTCGGCGCCACCGGCGCCCACGTGGCGCCGCCGCGCCAGCCTGCGAAGCATTTTGCGGTAGGGCCGCGGCTCTGGCGACAGCTCCCACGCCCGAAGAGCCAGGAGTGAAAGCCGTGCCTCGTTGGAAAGCTCTTTGGCAGCCGCTCGCGTGGCCCCACAGCCCGTGGGGCTGCGGGCTTTCCGGCGGTCGTCAGCCTCGGCTACACCAGCGCACAGGTGGCGCCGCCGTGCCAGCCTGCGAAGCATTTTCCGGTAGGGCCGCGGCTCTGGCGACATCTCCCACGCTCGAAGAGCCAGGAAGGAAAGCCGTGCCTTGTTGGAAAGCTCTTTGGCAGCCGCTCGCGTGGCCCCACAGCCCGTGGGGCTGCGGGCTTTCCGGCGGCCGTCAGCCTCGGCACCACCGGCGCCCACGTGGCGCCGCCGCGCCAGCCTGACAAGCATTTTCCGGTAGGGCCGCGGCTCTGGCGACAGCTCCCACGCGCGAAGAGCCAGGAGGGAAAGCCGTGCCTCGTTGGAAAGCTCTTTGGCAGCCGCTCGCGTGGCCCCACAGCCCGTGGGGCTGCGGGCTTTCCGGCGGCCGTCAGCCTCTGCGACACCGGCGCCCACGTGGCACCGCCTCGCCAGTCTGCGAAGCATTTTCCGGTAGGGCCGCGTCTCTGGCAACAGTTCCCACGCCCAAAGAGCCAGGAGGGAAAGCCGTGCCTCGTTGGAAAGCTCTTTGGCAGCCGCTCGCGTGGCCCCACAGCCCGTGGGATTGCGGGCTTTCCTGTGGCCATCAGCCTCGGCGCCACCGGCGCCCACGTGGCGCCGCCGCGCCAGCCTGCGAAGCATTTTCCGGTAGGGCCGCGGCTCTGGCGACAGCTCCCACGCCCGAAGAGCCAGGAGTGAAAGCCGTGCCTCATTGGAAAGCTCTTTGGCAGCTGCTCGCGTGGCCCCACAGCCCGTGGGGCTGCGGTCTTTCCGGCGGCCGTCAGCCTCGGCTACACCAGCGCACAGGTGGCGCCGCCGTGCCAGCCTGCGAAGCATTTTCCGGTAGGGCCGCGGCTCTGGCGACATCTCCCACGCTCGAAGAGCCAGGAGGGAAAGCCGTGCCTCGTTGGAAAGCTCTTTGGCAGCCGCTCGCGTGGCCCCACAGCCCGTGGGGCTGCGCGCTTTCCGGCGGCCGTCAGCCTCTGCGACACCGGCGCACACGTGGCACCGCCGCGCCAGTCTGCGAAGCATTTTGCGGTAGGGCCGCGGCTCTGGCGACAGCTCCCACGCCCGAAGAGTCAGGAGGGAAAGCCGTGCCTCGTTGGAAAGCTCTTTGGAAGCCGCTCGCGTGGCCCCACAGCCCGTGGGGCTGCGGGCTTTCCGGCGGCCGTCAGCCTCGGCGACACCGGCGCCCACGTGGCGCCGGCGCGCCAGCCTGCGAAGCATTTTGCGGTAGGACCGCGGCTCTGGCGACAGCTCCCACGCCCGAAGAGCCAGGAGGGAAAGCCGTGCCTCGTTGGAAAGCTCTTTGGCAGCCGCTCGCGTGGCCCCACAGCCCGTGGGATTGCGGGATTTCTGAATGCCGTCAGCCTCGGCACCACCGGCGCCCACGTGGCGCCGCCGCGCCAGCCTGCGAAGCATTTTGCGGTAGGGCCGCGGCTCTGGCGACAGCTCCCACGCCCGAAGAGCCAGGAGGGAAAGCCGTGCCTCGTTGGAAAGCTCTTTGGCAGCCGCTCGCGTGGCCCCACAGCCCGTGGGGCTGCGGGCTTTCCGGCGGCCGTCAGCCTCGGCGACACCGGCGCCCACGTGGCGCCGCCGCGCCAGCCTGTGAAGCATTTTCCGGTAGGGCCGCGGCTCTGGCGACAGCTCCCACGCCCGAAGAGCCAGGAGGGAAAGCCGTGCCTCGTTGGAAAGCTCTTTGGCAGCCGCTCGCGTGGCCCCACAGCTCGTGGGGCTGCGGGCTTTCCGGCGGCCGTCAGCATCGACATCACCGGCGCCCACGTGGCGCCGCAGCGCCAGCCTGCGAAGCATTTTCCGGTAGGGCCGCGGCTCTGGCGACAGCTCCCACGCCCGAAGAGCCAGGAGGGAAAGCCATGCCTCATTGGAAAGTACTTTGGCAGCCGCTCGCGTGGCCCCACAGCCCGTGGGGCTGCGGGCTTTCCGGTGGCCGTCAGCCTCGGCGCCACCAGCGCCCAGGTTGCGCCGCCGCGCCAGCCTGCAAAGCATTTTCCGGTAGGGCCGCGGCTCTGGCGACAGCTCCCACGCCCGAAGAGCCAGGAGGGAAAGCCGTGCCTCGTTGGAAAGCTCTTTGGCAGCCGCTCGCGTGGCCCCACAGCCCGTGGGGCTGCGCGCTTTCCTGTGGCCGTCAGCCTCGGCGCCACCGGCGCCCACGTGGCGCTGCCGCGCCAGCCTGCGAAGCATTTTCCTGTAGGGCCGCGGCTCTGGCGACAGCTCCCACGCCCGAAGAGCCAGGAAGGAAAGCCGTGCCTTCTTGGAAAGCTCTTTGGCAGCCGCTCGCGTGGCCCCACAGCCCGTGGGGCTGCGGGCTTTCCGGCGGCCGTCAGCCTCGGCTACACCAGCGCACAGGTGGCGCCGCCGCGCCAGCCTGCGAAGCATTTTCCGGTAGGGCCGCGGCTCTGGCGACAACTCCCACGCCCGACAAGCCAGGAGGGAAAGCCGTGCCTCGTTGGAAAGCTCTTTGGCAGCCGCTCGCGTGGCCCCACAGCTCGTGGGGCTGCGGGCTTTCCGGCGGCCGTCAGCCTCGGCTACACCAGTGGCCATGTGGCGCCGCCGCGCCAGCCTGCGAAGCATTTTCCGGTAGGGCTGCGGCTCTGGCTACAGCTCCCACGCGAGAAGAGCCAGGAGGGAAAGCCGTGCCGCGTTGGAAACCTCTTTGGCTGCCGCTCGCGTGGCCCCACAGCCCGTGGGGTTGCGGGCTTTCCTGTGGCCATCAGCCTCGGCGCCACCGGCGCCCACGTGGCGCCGCCGCGCCAGCCTGCGAAGCATTTTGCGGTAGGGCCGCGGCTCTGGCGACAGCTCCCACGCCCGAAGAGCCAGGAGGGAAAGCCGTGCCTCGTTGGAAAGCTCTTTGGCAGCCGCTCGCGTGGCCCCACAGCCCGTGGGGCTGCGGGCTTTCCGGCGGCCGTCAGCCTCGGCGACACCGGCGCCCACGTGGGACCGCCGCGCCAGCCTGCGAAGCATTTTGCGGTAGGGCCGCGGCTCTGGCGACAGCTCCCACGCCCGAAGAGCCAGGAGTGAAAGCCGTGCCTCGTTGGAAAGCTCTTTGGCAGCCGCTCGCGTGGCCCCACAGCCCGTGGGGCTGCGGGCTTTCCGGCGGCCGTCAGCCTCGGCGACACCTGCGCCCACGTGGCGCCGCCGCGCCAGCCTGCGAAGCATTTTCGGTAGGGCTGCGGCTCTGGTGACATCTTCCACGCCCGAAGAGCCAGGAGGGAAAGCCGTGCCTCGTTGGAAAGCTCTTTGGCAGCCGCTCGCGTGGCCCCACAGCCCGTGGGGCTGCGGGCTTTCCGGCGGCCGTCAGCATCGACACCACCGGCGCCCACGTGGCGCCGCCGCGCCAGCCTGCGAAGCATTTTCCGGTAGGGCCGCGGCTCTGGCGACAGCTCCCACGCTCGAAGAGCCAGGAGGGAAAGCCGTGCCTCGTTGGAAAGCTCTTTGGCAGCCGCTCGCGTGGCCCCACAGCCCGTGGGGCTGCGGGCTTTCCGGCGGCCGTCAGCCTCGGCGACACCGGCGCCCACGTGGGACCGCCGCGCCAGCCTGCGAAGCATTTTGCGGTAGGGCCGCGGCTCTGGCTACACCTCCCACGCCCGAAGAGCCAGGAGGGAAAGCCGTGCCTCGTTGGAAAGCTCTTTGGACGCCGCTCGCGTGGCCCCACAGCCCGTGGGGCTGCGGGCTTTCCTGTGGCCATCAGCCTCGGCGCCACCGGCGCCCACGTGGCGCCGCCGCGCCAGCCTGCGAAGCATTTTCCGGTAGGGCCGCGGCTCTGGCGACAGCTCCCACGCCCGAAGAGCCAGGAGGGAAAGCCGTGCCTCGTTGGAAAGCTCTTTGGCAGCCGCTCGCGTGGCCCCACAGCCCGTGGGGCTGCGGGCTTTCCGGCGGCCGTCAGCCTCAGCGACACCAGCGCCCACGTGGCGCCGCCGCGCCAGCCTGACAAGCATTTTCCGGTAGGGCCGCGGCTCTGGCGACAGCTCCCACGCCCGAAGAGCCAGGAGGGAAAGCCGTGCCTCGCTGGAAAGTACTTTGGCAGCCGCTCGCATGGCCCCACAGCCCGTGGGGCTGAGGGCTTTCCTGTGGCCATCAGCCTCGGCGCCACCGGCACCCACGTGGCGCCGCCGCGCCAGCCTGCGAAGCATTTTCCGGTAGGGCCGCGGCTCTGGCGACAGCTCCCACGCCCAAAGAGCCAGGAGGGAAAGCCGTGCCTCGTTGGAAAGCTCTTTGGCAGCCGCTCGCGTGGCCCCACAGCCCGTGGGGCTGCGGGCTTTCCGGCGCCTGTCAGCCTCGGCGACACCGGCGCTCACGTGGCGCCGCCGCGCCAGCCTGCGAAGCATTTTCCGGTAGGGCTGCGGCTCTGGCGACAGCTCCCATGCCCGAAGAGCCAGGAGGGAAAGCCGTGCCTCGTTGGAAAGTACTTTGGCAGCCGCTCGCGTGGCCCCACAGCCCGTGGGGCTGCGGGCTTTCCGGCGGCCGTCAGCCTCGGCGACACCAGCGGCCACGTGGCGCCGCCGCGCCAGCCTGACAAGCATTTTCCGGTAGGGCCGCGGCTCTGGCGACAGCTCCCACGCCCGAAGAGCCAGGAGGGAAAGCCGTGCCTCGTTGGAAAGCTCTTTGACAGCCGCTCGCGTGGCCCCACAGCCCGTGGGGCTGCGGGCTTTCCGGCGGCCGTCAGCATCGACATCACCGGTGCCCACGTGGCGCCGCAGCGCCAGCCTGCGAAGCATTTTGCGGTAGGGCCGCGGCTCTGGCGACAGCTCCCACGCCCGAAGAGCCAGGAGGGAAAGCCATGCCTCGTTGGAAAGTACTTTGGCAGCCGCTCGCGTGGCCCCACAGCCCGTGGGGCTGCGGGCTTTCCGGTGGCCGTCAGCCTCGGCTACACCAGCGCCCAGGTTGCGCCGCCGCGCCAGCCTGCAAAGCATTTTCCGGTAGGGCCGTGGCTCTGGCGACAGCTCCCACGCCCGAAGAGCCAGGAGGGAAAGCCGTGCCTCGTTGGAAAGCTCTTTGGCAGCCGCTCGCGTGGCCCCACAGCCCGTGGGGCTGCGCGCTTTCCTGTGGCCGTCAGCCTCGGCGCCACCGGCGCCCACGTGGCGCTGCCGCGCCAGCCTGCGAAGCATTTTGCGGTAGGGCCGCGGCTCTGGCGACAGCTCCCACGCCCGAAGAGCCAGGAAGGAAAGCCGTGCCTTGTTGGAAAGCTCTTTGGCAGCCGCTCGCGTGGCCCCACAGCCCGTGGGGCTGCGGGCTTTCCGGCGGCCGTCAGCCTCGGCGACACCGGTGCCCACGTGGCGCCGCCGCGCCAGCCTGTGAAGCATTTTCCGGTAGGGCCGCGGCTCTGGCGACATCTCCCACGCTCGAAGAGCAAGGAGGGAAAGCCGTGCCTCGTTGGAAAGCTCTTTGGCAGCCGCTCGCGTGGCCCCACAGCCCGTGGGGCTGCGGGCTTTCCGGCGGCCGTCAGCCTCGGCGACACCGGCGCCCACGTGGCGCCGCCGCGCCAGCCTGCGAAGCATTTTGCGGTAGGGCCGCGGCTCTGGCGACAGCTCCCACGCCCGAAGAGCCAGGAGGGAAAGCCGTGCCTCGTTGGAAAGCTCTTGCGCAGCTGCTCGCGTGGCCCCACAGCCCGTGGGGCTGCGGGCTTTCCGGCGACCGTCAGCCACGCCACCACCGGCACCCACGTGGCGCCGCCGCGCCAGCCTGCGAAGCATTTTCCGGTAGGGCCGCGGCTCTGGCGACAGCTCCCACGCCCGAAGAGCCAGGAGGGAAAGCCGTGCCTTGTTGGAAAGCTCTTTGGCAGCCGCTCGCGTGGCCCCACAGCCCGTGGTGCTGCGGGCTTTCCGGCGGCCGTCAGCCTCTGCGACACCGGCGCACACGTGGCGCCGCCGCGCCAGTCTGCGAAGCATTTTCCGGTAGGGCCGCGTCTATGGCAACAGTTCCCACGCCCGAAGAGCCAGGAGGGAAAGCCGTGCCTCGTTGGAAACCTCTTTGGCAGCCGCTCGCGTGGCCCCACAGCCCGTGGGATTGCGGGATTTCTGACTGCCGTCAGCCTCGGCACCACCGGCGCCCACGTGGCGCCGCCGCGCCACCCTGCGAAGCATTTTCCGGTAGGGCCGCGGCTCTGGTGACAGCTCCCACGCCCGAAGAGCCAGGAGGGAAAGCCGTGCCTCATTGGAAAGCTCTTTGGCAGCCGCTCGCGTGGCTCCACAGCCCGTGGGATTGCGGGATTTCTGACTGCCGTCAGCCTCGGCGACACCGGCGCCAACATGGCGCTGCCGCGCCAGCCTGCGAAGCGTTTTCCGGTAGGGCCGCGGCTCTGGCGACAGCTCCCACGCCCGAAGAGCCAGGAGGGAAAGCCGTGTCTCGTTGGAAAGCTCTTTGGCAGCCGCTCGCGTGGCCCCACAGCTCGTGGGGCTGCGGGCTTTCCGGCGGCCGTCAGCCTCGGCTACACCAGTGGCCATGTGGCGCCGCCGCGCCAGCCTGCGAAGCATTTTCCGGTAGGGCTGCGGCTCTGGCTACAGCTCCCACGCGCGAAGAGCCAGGAGGGAAAGCCGTGCCTCGCTGGAAAGTACTTTGGCAGCCGCTCGCATGGCCCCACAGCCCGTGGGGCTGCGGGCTTTCCTGTGGCCATCAGCCTCGGCACCACCGGCGCCCACGTGGCGCCGCCGCGCCAGCCTGCGAAGCATTTTGCGGTAGGGCCGCGGCTCTGGCGACAGCTCCCACGCCCGAAGAGCCAGGAGGGAAAACCGTGCCTCGTTGGAAAGCTCTTTGGCAGCCGCTCGCGTGGCCCCACAGCCCGTGGGGCTGCGGGCTTTCCGGCGGCCGTCAGCCTAGGCGCCACTGGCGCCCACGTGGCGCCGACGCGCCAGCCTGCGAAGCATTTTCCGGTAGGGCCGCGGCTCTGGCGACAGCTCCCACGCCCGAAGAGCCAGGAGGGAAAGCCGTGCCTCGTTGGAAAGCTCTTTGGCAGCCGCTCGCGTGGCCCCACAGCTCGTGGGGCTGCAGGCTTTCCGGCGGCCGTCAGCCTCGGCTACACCAGTGGCCATGTGGCGCCGCCGCGCCAGCCTGCGAAGCATTTTCCGGTAGGGCTGCGGCTCTGGCTACAGCTCCCACGCCCGAAGAGCCAGGAGGGAAAGCCGTGCCTCGTTGGAAACCTCTTTGGCTGCCGCTCGCGTGGCCCCACAGCCCGTGGGGTTGCGGGCTTTCCTGTGGCCATCAGCCTCGGCGCCACCGGCGCCCACGTGGCGCCGCCGCGCCAGCCTGCGAAGCATTTTCCGGTAGGGCCGCGGCTCTGGCGACAGCTCCCACGCCCGAAGAGCCAGGAGGGAAAGCCGTGCCTCGTTGGAAAGCTCTTTGGCAGCCGCTCGCGTGGCCCCACAGCCCGTGGGGCTGCGGGCTTTCCGGCGGCCGTCAGCCTCGGCGACACCGGCGCCCACGTGGCGCCGCCGCGCCAGCCTGCGAAGCATTTTCGGTAGGGCTGCGGCTCTGGTGACATCTTCCACGCCCGAAGAGCCAGGAGGGAAAGCCGTGCCTCGTTGGAAAGCTCTTTGGCAGCCGCTCGCGTGGCCCCACAGCCCGTGGGGCTGCGGGCTTTCCGGCGGCCGTCAGCATCGACACCACCGGCGCCCACGTGGCGCCGCCGCGCCAGCCTGCGAAGCATTTTCCGGTAGGGCCGCGGCTCTGGCGACAGCTCCCACGCTCGAAGAGCCAGGAGGGAAAGCCGTGCCTCGTTGGAAAGCTCTTTGGCAGCCACTTTCGTGGCCCCACAGCCCGTGGGGCTGCCGGCTTTCCGGCGGCCGTCAGCCTCGGCGACACCGGCGCCCACGTGGCGCCGCCGCGCCAGCCTGCGAAGCATTTTGCGGTAGGGCCGCGGCTCTGGCTACACCTCCCACGCCCGAAGAGCCAGGAGGGAAAGCCGTGCCTCGTTGGAAAGTACTTTGGACGCCGCTCGCGTGGCCCCACAGCCCGTGGGGCTGCGGGCTTTCCTGTGGTCATCAGCCTCGGCGCCACCGGCGCCCACGTGGCGCCGCCGCGCCAGCCTGCGAAGCATTTTCCGGTAGGGCCGCGGCTCTGGCGACAGCTCCCACGCCCGAAGAGCCAGGAGGGAAAGCCGTGCCTCGTTGGAAAGCTCTTTGGCAGCCGCTCGCGTGGCCCCACAGCCCGTGGGGCTGCGGGCTTTCCGGCGGCCGTCAGCCTCAGCGACACCAGCGCCCACGTGGCGCCGCCGCGCCAGCCTGACAAGCATTTTCCGGTAGGGCCGCGGCTCTGGCGACAGCTCCCACGCCCGAAGAGCCAGGAGGGAAAGCCGTGCCTCGTTGGAAAGTACTTTGGCAGCCGCTCGCGTGGCCCCACAGCCCGTGGGGCTGCGGGCTTTCCGGCGGCCGTCAGCCTCGGCGACAGCAGCGCCCACGTGGCGCCGCCGCGCCAGCCTGACAAGCATTTTCCGGTAGGGCCGCGGCTCTGGCGACAGCTCCCACGCCCGAAGAGCCAGGAGGGAAAGCCGTGCCTCGCTGGAAAGTACTTTGGCAGCCGCTCGCGTGGCCCCACAGCCCGTGGGGCTGCGGGCTTTCCGGCGGCCGTCAGCCTCGGCGACACCAGCGCCCACGTGGCGCCGCCGCGCCAGCCTGACAAGCATTTTCCGGTAGGGCCGCGGCTCTGGCGACAGCTCCCACGCCCGAAGAGCCAGGAGGGAAAGCCGTGCCTCGTTGGAAAGCTCTTTGGCAGCCGCTCGCGTGGCCCCACAGCCCGTGGGGCTGCGGGCTTTCCGGCGGCCGTCAGCATCGACATCACCGGCGCCCACGTGGCGCCGCAGCGCCAGCCTGCGAAGCATTTTCCGGTAGGGCCGCGGCTCTGGCGACAGCTCCCACGCCCGAAGAGCCAGGAGGGAAAGCCATGCCTCGTTGGAAAGTACTTTGGCAGCCGCTCGCGTGGCCCCACAGCCCGTGGGGTTGCGGGCTTTCCGGCGGCCGTCAGCCTCGGCGACACCAGCGCCCACGTGGCGCCGCCGCGCCAGCCTGACAAGCATTTTGCGGTAGGGCCGCGGCTCTGGCGACAGCTCCCACGCCCGAAGAGCCAGGAGGGAAAGCCGTGCCTCATTGGAAAGCTCTTTGGCAGCCGCTCGCGTGGCCCCACAGCCCGTGGGGCTGCGGGCTTTCCGGCGGCCGTCAGCCTCGGCTACACCAGCGCCCAGGTTGCGCCGCCGCGCCAGCCTGCAAAGCATTTTCCGGTAGGGCCGCGGCTCTGGCGACAGCTCCCACGCCTGAAGAGCCAGGAGGGAAAGCCGTGCCTCGTTGGAAAGCTCTTTGGCAGCCGCTCGCGTGGCCCCACAGCCCGTGGGGCTGCGTGCTTTCCTGTGGCCGTCAGCCTCGGCGCCACCGGCGCCCACGTGGCGCTGCAGCGTCAGCCTGCGAAGCATTTTCCGGTAGGGCCGCGGCTCTGGCGACAGCTCCCACGCCCGAAGAGCCAGGAAGGAAAGCCGTGCCTTGTTGGAAAGCTCTTTGGCAGCCGCTCGCGTGGCCCCACAGCCCGTGGGGCTGCGGTCTTTCCGGCGGCCGTCAGCCTCGGCGACACCGGCGCCCACGTGGGACCGCCGCGCCAGCGTGCGAAGCATTTTCCGGTAGGGCCGCGGCTCTGGCGACATCTCCCACGCTCGAAGAGCCAGGAGGGAAAGCCGTGCCTCGTTGGAAAGCTCTTTGGCAGCCGCTCGCGTGGCCCCACAGCCCGTGGGGCTGCGGGCTTTCCGGCGGCCGTCAGCCTCGGCTACACCAGCGCCCATGTGGCGCCGCCGAGCCAGCCTGCGAAGCATTTTGCGGTAGGGCCGCGGCTCTGGCGACATCTCTCACGGCCGAAGAGGCAGGAGGGAAAGCCGTGCCTCGTTGGAAAGCTCTTTGGCAGCCGCTCGCGTGGCCCCACAGCCCGTGGGGCTGCGGGCTTTCCGGCGGCTGTCAGCCTCGGCGACACCAGCGCCCACGTGTTGCCGCCGCGCCAGCCTGACAAGCATTTTCCGGTAGGGCCGCGGCTCTGGTGACAGCTCCCACGCCCGAAGAGTCAGGAGGGAAAGCCGTGCCTCGTTGGAAAGCTCTTTGGCAGCCGCTCGAGTGGCCCCACAGCCCGTGGGGCTGCGGGCTTTCCGGCGGCCATCAGCATCGACATCACCGGCGCCCACGTGGCGCCGCAGCGCCAGCCTGCGAAGCATTTTCCGGTAGGGCCGCGGCTCTGGCGACAGCTCCCACGCCCGAAGAGCCAGGAGGGAAAGCCATGCCTCATTGGAAAGTACTTTGGCAGCCGCTCGCGTGGCCCCACAGCCCGTGGGGCTGCGGGCTTTCCGGTGGCCGTCAGCCTCGGCTACACCAGCGCCCAGGTTGCGCCGCCGCGCCAGCCTGCAAAGCATTTTCCGGTAGGGCCGCGGCTCTGGCGACAGCTCCCACGCCCGAAGAGCCAGGAGGGAAAGCCGTGCCTCGTTGGAAAGCTCTTTGGCAGCCGCTCGCGTGGCCCCACAGCCCGTGGGGCTGCGCGCTTTCCTGTGGCCGTCAGCCTCGGCGCCACCGGCGCCCACGTGGCGCTGCCGCGCCAGCCTGCGAAGCATTTTCCTGTAGGGCCGCGGCTCTGGCGACAGCTCCCACGCCCGAAGAGCCAGGAAGGAAAGCCGTGCCTTGTTGGAAAGCTCTTTGGCAGCCGCTCGCGTGGCCCCACAGCCCGTGGGGCTGCGGGCTTTCCGGCGGCCGTCAGCCTCGGCGCCACCGGCGCCCACGTGGCGCCGCCGCGCCAGCCTGCGAAGCATTTTGCGGTAGGGCCGCGGCTCTGGCGACAGCTCCCACGCCCGAAGAGCCAGGAGGGAAAGCCGTGCCTCGTTGGAAAGCTCTTTGGCAGCCGCTCGCGTGGCCCCACAGCCCGTGGGGCTGCGGGCTTTCCGGCGGCCGTCAGCCTCGGCTACACCAGCGCCCAGGTTGCGCCGCCGCGCCAGCCTGCAAAGCATTTTCCGGTAGGGCCGCGGCTCTGGCGACAGCTCCCACGCCTGAAGAGCCAGGAGGGAAAGCCGTGCCTCGTTGGAAAGCTCTTTGGCAGCCGCTCGCGTGGCCCCACAGCCCGTGGGGCTGCGTGCTTTCCTGTGGCCGTCAGCCTCGGCGCCACCGGCGCCCACGTGGCGCTGCAGCGTCAGCCTGCGAAGCATTTTCCGGTAGGGCCGCGGCTCTGGCGACAGCTCCCACGCCCGAAGAGCCAGGAAGGAAAGCCGTGCCTTGTTGGAAAGCTCTTTGGCAGCCGCTCGCGTGGCCCCACAGCCCGTGGGGCTGCGGTCTTTCCGGCGGCCGTCAGCCTCGGCGACACCGGCGCCCACGTGGGACCGCCGCGCCAGCGTGCGAAGCATTTTCCGGTAGGGCCGCGGCTCTGGCGACATCTCCCACGCTCGAAGAGCCAGGAGGGAAAGCCGTGCCTCGTTGGAAAGCTCTTTGGCAGCCGCTCGCGTGGCCCCACAGCCCGTGGGGCTGCGGGCTTTCCGGCGGCCGTCAGCCTCGGCTACACCAGCGCCCATGTGGCGCCGCCGAGCCAGCCTGCGAAGCATTTTGCGGTAGGGCCGCGGCTCTGGCGACATCTCTCACGGCCGAAGAGGCAGGAGGGAAAGCCGTGCCTCGTTGGAAAGCTCTTTGGCAGCCGCTCGCGTGGCCCCACAGCCCGTGGGGCTGCGGGCTTTCCGGCGGCTGTCAGCCTCGGCGACACCAGCGCCCACGTGTTGCCGCCGCGCCAGCCTGACAAGCATTTTCCGGTAGGGCCGCGGCTCTGGTGACAGCTCCCACGCCCGAAGAGTCAGGAGGGAAAGCCGTGCCTCGTTGGAAAGCTCTTTGGCAGCCGCTCGAGTGGCCCCACAGCCCGTGGGGCTGCGGGCTTTCCGGCGGCCATCAGCATCGACATCACCGGCGCCCACGTGGCGCCGCAGCGCCAGCCTGCGAAGCATTTTCCGGTAGGGCCGCGGCTCTGGCGACAGCTCCCACGCCCGAAGAGCCAGGAGGGAAAGCCATGCCTCATTGGAAAGTACTTTGGCAGCCGCTCGCGTGGCCCCACAGCCCGTGGGGCTGCGGGCTTTCCGGTGGCCGTCAGCCTCGGCTACACCAGCGCCCAGGTTGCGCCGCCGCGCCAGCCTGCAAAGCATTTTCCGGTAGGGCCGCGGCTCTGGCGACAGCTCCCACGCCCGAAGAGCCAGGAGGGAAAGCCGTGCCTCGTTGGAAAGCTCTTTGGCAGCCGCTCGCGTGGCCCCACAGCCCGTGGGGCTGCGCGCTTTCCTGTGGCCGTCAGCCTCGGCGCCACCGGCGCCCACGTGGCGCTGCCGCGCCAGCCTGCGAAGCATTTTCCTGTAGGGCCGCGGCTCTGGCGACAGCTCCCACGCCCGAAGAGCCAGGAAGGAAAGCCGTGCCTTGTTGGAAAGCTCTTTGGCAGCCGCTCGCGTGGCCCCACAGCCCGTGGGGCTGCGGGCTTTCCGGCGGCCGTCAGCCTCGGCGACACCGGCGCCCAGGTGGCGCCGCCGCGCCAGCCTGCGAAGCATTTTCCGGTAGGGCCGCGGCTCTGGCGACATCTCCCACGCTCGAAGAGCAAGGAGGGAAAGCCGTGCCTCGTTGGAAAGCTCTTTGGCAGCCGCTCGCGTGGCCCCACAGCCCGTGGGGCTGCGGGCTTTCCGGCGGCCGTCAGCCTCGGCGCCACCGGCGCCCACGTGGCGCCGCCGCGCCAGCCTGCGAAGCATTTTGCGGTAGGGCCGCGGCTCTGGCGACAGCTCCCACGCCCGAAGAGCCAGGAGGGAAAGCCGTGCCTCGTTGGAAAGCTCTTTGGCAGCCGCTCGCGTGGCCCCACAGCCCGTGGGGCTGCGGGCTTTCCGGCGGCCGTCAGCCTCGGCGACACCGGCGCCCACGTGGCGCCGCCGCGCCAGCCTGCGAAGCATTTTCCGGTAGGGCCGCGGCTCTGGCGACAGCTCCCACGCCCGAAGAGCCAGGAGGGAAAGCTGTGCCTCGTTGGAAAGCTCTTTGGCAGCCGCTCGCGTGGCCCCACAGCCCGTGGTGCTGCGGGCTTTCCGGCGGCCGTCAGCCTCTGAGACACCGGCGCACACGTGGCGCCGCCGCGCCAGTCTGCGAAGCATTTTCCGGTAGGGCCGCGTCTATGGCAACAGTTCCCACGCCCGAAGAGCCAGGAGGGAAAGCCGTGCCTCGTTGGAAACCTCTTTGGCAGCCGCTCGCGTGGCCCCACAGCCCGTGGGATTGCGGGATTTCTGACTGCCGTCAGCCTCGGCACCACCGGCGCCCACGTGGCGCCGCCGCGCCACCCTGCGAAGCATTTTCCGGTAGGGCCGCGGCTCTGGTGACAGCTCCCACGCCCGAAGAGCCAGGAGGGAAATCCGTGCCTCATTGGAAAGCTCTTTGGCAGCCGCTCGCGTGGCTCCACAGCCCGTGGGATTGCGGGATTTCTGACTGCCGTCAGCCTCGGCGACACCGGCGCCAACATGGCGCTGCCGCGCCAGCCTGCGAAGCGTTTTCCGGTAGGGCCGTGGCTCTGGCGACAGCTCCCACGCGCGAAGAGCCAGGAGGGAAAGCCGTGCCTCGCTGGAAAGTACTTTGGCAGCCGCTCGCATGGCCCCACAGCCCGTGGGGCTGCGGGCTTTCCTGTGGCCATCAGCCTCGGCGCCACCGGCGCCCACGTGGCGCCGCCGCGCCAGCCTGCGAAGCATTTTCCGGTAGGGCCGCGGCTCTGGCGACAGCTCCCACGCCCGAAGAGCCAGGAGGGAAAACCGTGCCTCGTTGGAAAGCTCTTTGGCAGCCGCTCGCGTGGCCCCACAGCCCGTGGGGCTGCGGGCTTTCCGGCGGCCGTCAGCCTCGGCTACAGCAGTGGCCATGTGGCGCCGCCGCGCCAGCCTGCGAAGCATTTTCCGGTAGGGCTGCGGCTCTGGCTACAGCTCCCACGCGAGAAGAGCCAGGAGGGAAAGCCGTGCCTCGTTGGAAACCTCTTTGGCTGCCGCTCGCGTGGCCCCACAGCCCATGGGGTTGCGGGCTTTCCTGTGGCCATCAGCCTCGGCGCCACCGGCGCCCACGTGGCGCCGCCGCGCCAGCCTGCGAAGCATTTTGCGGTAGGGCCGCGGCTCTGGCGACAGCTCCCACGCCCGAAGAGCCAGGAGTGAAAGCCGTGCCTCGTTGGAAAGCTCTTTGGCAGCCGCTCGCGTGGCCCCACAGCCCGTGGGGCTGCGGGCTTTCCGGCGGTCGTCAGCCTCGGCTACACCAGCGCACAGGTGGCGCCGCCGTGCCAGCCTGCGAAGCATTTTCCGGTAGGGCCGCGGCTCTGGCGACATCTCCCACGCTCGAAGAGCCAGGAAGGAAAGCCGTGCCTTGTTGGAAAGCTCTTTGGCAGCCGCTCGCGTGGCCCCACAGCCCGTGGGGCTGCGGGCTTTCCGGCGGCCGTCAGCCTCGGCACCACCGGCGCCCACGTGGCGCCGCCGCGCCAGCCTGACAAGCATTTTCCGGTAGGGCCGCGGCTCTGGCGACAGCTCCCACGCGCGAAGAGCCAGGAGGGAAAGCCGTGCCTCGTTGGAAAGCTCTTTGGCAGCCGCTCGCGTGGCCCCACAGCCCGTGGGGCTGCGGGCTTTCCGGCGGCCGTCAGCCTCTGCGACACCGGCGCCCACGTGGCACCGCCTCGCCAGTCTGCGAAGCATTTTCCGGTAGGGCCGCGTCTCTGGCAACAGTTCCCACGCCCAAAGAGCCAGGAGGGAAAGCCGTGCCTCGTTGGAAAGCTCTTTGGCAGCCGCTCGCGTGGCCCCACAGCCCGTGGGATTGCGGGCTTTCCTGTGGCCATCAGCCTCGGCGCCACCGGCGCCCACGTGGCGCCGCCGCGCCAGCCTGCGAAGCATTTTCCGGTAGGGCCGCGGCTCTGGCGACAGCTCCCACGCCCGAAGAGCCAGGAGTGAAAGCCGTGCCTCATTGGAAAGCTCTTTGGCAGCTGCTCGCGTGGCCCCACAGCCCGTGGGGCTGCGGTCTTTCCGGCGGCCGTCAGCCTCGGCTACACCAGCGCACAGGTGGCGCCGCCGTGCCAGCCTGCGAAGCATTTTCCGGTAGGGCCGCGGCTCTGGCGACATCTCCCACGCTCGAAGAGCCAGGAGGGAAAGCCGTGCCTCGTTGGAAAGCTCTTTGGCAGCCGCTCGCGTGGCCCCACAGCCCGTGGGGCTGCGGTCTTTCCGGCGGCCGTCAGCCTCGGCGACACCGGCGCCCACGTGGGACCGCCGCGCCAGCGTGCGAAGCATTTTCCGGTAGGGCCGCGGCTCTGGCGACATCTCCCACGCTCGAAGAGCCAGGAGGGAAAGCCGTGCCTCGTTGGAAAGCTCTTTGGCAGCCGCTCGCGTGGCCCCACAGCCCGTGGGGCTGCGGGCTTTCCGGCGGCCGTCAGCCTCGGCTACACCAGCGCCCATGTGGCGCCGCCGAGCCAGCCTGCGAAGCATTTTGCGGTAGGGCCGCGGCTCTGGCGACATCTCTCACGGCCGAAGAGGCAGGAGGGAAAGCCGTGCCTCGTTGGAAAGCTCTTTGGCAGCCGCTCGCGTGGCCCCACAGCCCGTGGGGCTGCGGGCTTTCCGGCGGCTGTCAGCCTCGGCGACACCAGCGCCCACGTGTTGCCGCCGCGCCAGCCTGACAAGCATTTTCCGGTAGGGCCGCGGCTCTGGTGACAGCTCCCACGCCCGAAGAGTCAGGAGGGAAAGCCGTGCCTCGTTGGAAAGCTCTTTGGCAGCCGCTCGAGTGGCCCCACAGCCCGTGGGGCTGCGGGCTTTCCGGCGGCCGTCAGCATCGACATCACCGGCGCCCACGTGGCGCCGCAGCGCCAGCCTGCGAAGCATTTTCCGGTAGGGCCGCGGCTCTGGCGACAGCTCCCACGCCCGAAGAGCCAGGAGGGAAAGCCATGCCTCATTGGAAAGTACTTTGGCAGCCGCTCGCGTGGCCCCACAGCCCGTGGGGCTGCGGGCTTTCCGGTGGCCGTCAGCCTCGGCTACACCAGCGCCCAGGTTGCGCCGCCGCGCCAGCCTGCAAAGCATTTTCCGGTAGGGCCGCGGCTCTGGCGACAGCTCCCACGCCCGAAGAGCCAGGAGGGAAAGCCGTGCCTCGTTGGAAAGC
Organism: Rissa tridactyla; assembly: GCF_028500815.1. Classification (NCBI taxonomy): domain Eukaryota; kingdom Metazoa; phylum Chordata; class Aves; order Charadriiformes; family Laridae; genus Rissa; species Rissa tridactyla. Next base: position 73,283 of record NW_026529604.1, read on the forward strand.
TCTTTGGCAGCCGCTCGCGTGGCCCCACAGCCCGTGGGGCTGCGCGCTTTCCTGTGGCCGTCAGCCTCGGCGCCACCGGCGCCCACGTGGCGCTGCCGCGCCAGCCTGCGAAGCATTTTCCTGTAGGGCCGCGGCTCTGGCGACAGCTCCCACGCCCGAAGAGCCAGGAAGGAAAGCCGTGCCTTGTTGGAAAGCTCTTTGGCAGCCGCTCGCGTGGCCCCACAGCCCGTGGGACTGCGTGCTTTCCGGCGGCCGTCAGCCTCGGCGACACCGGCGCCCAGGTGGCGCCGCCGCGCCAGCCTGCGAAGCATTTTCCGGTAGGGCCGCGGCTCTGGCGACATCTCCCACGCTCGAAGAGCAAGGAGGGAAAGCCGTGCCTCGTTGGAAAGCTCTTTGGCAGCCGCTCGCGTGGCCCCACAGCCCGTGGGGCTGCGGGCTTTCCGGCGGCCGTCAGCCTCGGCGCCACCGGCGCCCACGTGGCGCCGCCGCGCCAGCCTGCGAAGCATTTTGCGGTAGGGCCGCGGCTCTGGCGACAGCTCCCACGCCCGAAGAGCCAGGAGGGAAAGCCGTGCCTCGTTGGAAAGCTCTTTGGCAGCCGCTCGCGTGGCCCCACAGCCCGTGGGGCTGCGGGCTTTCCGGCGGCCGTCAGCCTCGGCGACACCGGCGCCCACGTGGCGCCGCCGCGCCAGCCTGCGAAGCATTTTGCGGTAGGGCCGCGGCTCTGGCGACAGCTCCCACGCCCGAAGAGCCAGGAGGGAAAGCTGTGCCTCGTTGGAAAGCTCTTTGGCAGCCGCTCGCGTGGCCCCACAGCCCGTGGTGCTGCGGGCTTTCCGGCGGCCGTCAGCCTCTGAGACACCGGCGCACACGTGGCGCCGCCGCGCCAGTCTGCGAAGCATTTTCCGGTAGGGCCGCGTCTATGGCAACAGTTCCCACGCCCGAAGAGCCAGGAGGGAAAGCCGTGCCTCGTTGGAAACCTCTTTGGCAGCCGCTCGCGTGGCCCCACAGCCCGTGGGATTGCGGGATTTCTGACTGCCGTCAGCCTCGGCACCACCGGCGCCCACGTGGCGCCGCCGCGCCACCCTGCGAAGCATTTTCCGGTAGGGCCGCGGCTCTGGTGACAGCTCCCACGCCCGAAGAGCCAGGAGGGAAATCCGTGCCTCATTGGAAAGCTCTTTGGCAGCCGCTCGCGTGGCTCCACAGCCCGTGGGATTGCGGGATTTCTGACTGCCGTCAGCCTCGGCGACACCGGCGCCAACATGGCGCTGCCGCGCCAGCCTGCGAAGCGTTTTCCGGTAGGGCCGTGGCTCTGGCGACAGCTCCCACGCGCGAAGAGCCAGGAGGGAAAGCCGTGCCTCGCTGGAAAGTACTTTGGCAGCCGCTCGCATGGCCCCACAGCCCGTGGGGCTGCGGGCTTTCCTGTGGCCATCAGCCTCGGCGCCACCGGCGCCCACGTGGCGCCGCCGCGCCAGCCTGCGAAGCATTTTCCGGTAGGGCCGCGGCTCTGGCGACAGCTCCCACGCCCGAAGAGCCAGGAGGGAAAACCGTGCCTCGTTGGAAAGCTCTTTGGCAGCCGCTCGCGTGGCCCCACAGCCCGTGGGGCTGCGGGCTTTCCGGCGGCCGTCAGCCTAGGCGCCACTGGCGCCCACGTGGCGCCGACGCGCCAGCCTGCGAAGCATTTTCCGGTAGGGCCGCAGCTCTGGCGACAGCTCCCACGCCCGAAGAGCCAGGAGGGAAAGCCGTGCCTCGTTGGAAAGCTCTTTGGCAGCCGCTCGCGTGGCCCCACAGCTCGTGGGGCTGCGGGCTTTCCGGCGGCCGTCAGCCTCGGCTACAGCAGTGGCCATGTGGCGCCGCCGCGCCAGCCTGCGAAGCATTTTCCGGTAGGGCTGCGGCTCTGGCTACAGCTCCCACGCGAGAAGAGCCAGGAGGGAAAGCCGTGCCTCGTTGGAAACCTCTTTGGCTGCCGCTCGCGTGGCCCCACAGCCCATGGGGTTGCGGGCTTTCCTGTGGCCATCAGCCTCGGCGCCACCGGCGCCCACGTGGCGCCGCCGCGCCAGCCTGCGAAGCATTTTGCGGTAGGGCCGCGGCTCTGGCGACAGCTCCCACGCCCGAAGAGCCAGGAGTGAAAGCCGTGCCTCGTTGGAAAGCTCTTTGGCAGCCGCTCGCGTGGCCCCACAGCCCGTGGGGCTGCGGGCTTTCCGGCGGTCGTCAGCCTCGGCTACACCAGCGCACAGGTGGCGCCGCCGTGCCAGCCTGCGAAGCATTTTCCGGTAGGGCCGCGGCTCTGGCGACATCTCCCACGCTCGAAGAGCCAGGAAGGAAAGCCGTGCCTTGTTGGAAAGCTCTTTGGCAGCCGCTCGCGTGGCCCCACAGCCCGTGGGGCTGCGGGCTTTCCGGCGGCCGTCAGCCTCGGCACCACCGGCGCCCACGTGGCGCCGCCGCGCCAGCCTGACAAGCATTTTCCGGTAGGGCCGCGGCTCTGGCGACAGCTCCCACGCGCGAAGAGCCAGGAGGGAAAGCCGTGCCTCGTTGGAAAGCTCTTTGGCAGCCGCTCGCGTGGCCCCACAGCCCGTGGGGCTGCGGGCTTTCCGGCGGCCGTCAGCCTCTGCGACACCGGCGCCCACGTGGCACCGCCTCGCCAGTCTGCGAAGCATTTTCCGGTAGGGCCGCGTCTCTGGCAACAGTTCCCACGCCCAAAGAGCGAGGAGGGAAAGCCGTGCCTCGTTGGAAAGCTCTTTGGCAGCCGCTCGCGTGGCCCCACAGCCCGTGGGATTGCGGGCTTTCCTGTGGCCATCAGCCTCGGCGCCACCGGCGCCCACGTGGCGCCGCCGCGCCAGCCTGCGAAGCATTTTCCGGTAGGGCCGCGGCTCTGGCGACAGCTCCCACGCCCGAAGAGCCAGGAGTGAAAGCCGTGCCTCATTGGAAAGCTCTTTGGCAGCTGCTCGCGTGGCCCCACAGCCCGTGGGGCTGCGGTCTTTCCGGCGGCCGTCAGCCTCGGCTACACCAGCGCACAGGTGGCGCCGCCGTGCCAGCCTGCGAAGCATTTTCCGGTAGGGCCGCGGCTCTGGCGACATCTCCCACGCTCGAAGAGCCAGGAGGGAAAGCCGTGCCTCGTTGGAAAGCTCTTTGGCAGCCGCTCGCGTGGCCCCACAGCCCGTGGGGCTGCGCGCTTTCCGGCGGCCGTCAGCCTCTGCGACACCGGCGCACACGTGGCACCGCCGCGCCAGTCTGCGAAGCATTTTGCGGTAGGGCCGCGGCTCTGGCGACAGCTCCCACGCCCGAAGAGTCAGGAGGGAAAGCCGTGCCTCGTTGGAAAGCTCTTTGGAAGCCGCTCGCGTGGCCCCACAGCCCGTGGGGCTGCGGGCTTTCCGGCGGCCGTCAGCCTCGGCGACACCGGCGCCCACGTGGCGCCGGCGCGCCAGCCTGCGAAGCATTTTGCGGTAGGACCGCGGCTCTGGCGACAGCTCCCACGCCCGAAGAGCCAGGAGGGAAAGCCGTGCCTCGTTGGAAAGCTCTTTGGCAGCCGCTCGCGTGGCCCCACAGCCCGTGGGATTGCGGGATTTCTGAATGCCGTCAGCCTCGGCACCACCGGCGCCCACGTGGCGCCGCCGCGCCAGCCTGCGAAGCATTTTGCGGTAGGGCCGCGGCTCTGGCGACAGCTCCCACGCCCGAAGAGCCAGGAGGGAAAGCCGTGCCTCGTTGGAAAGCTCTTTGGCAGCCGCTCGCGTGGCCCCACAGCCCGTGGGGCTGCGGGCTTTCCGGCGGCCGTCAGCCTCGGCGACACCGGCGCCCACGTGGCGCCGCCGCGCCAGCCTGTGAAGCATTTTCCGGTAGGGCCGCGGCTCTGGCGACAGCTCCCACGCCCGAAGAGCCAGGAGGGAAAGCCGTGCCTCGTTGGAAAGCTCTTTGGCAGCCGCTCGCGTGGCCCCACAGCTCGTGGGGCTGCGGGCTTTCCGGCGGCCGTCAGCATCGACATCACCGGCGCCCACGTGGCGCCGCAGCGCCAGCCTGCGAAGCATTTTCCGGTAGGGCCGCGGCTCTGGCGACAGCTCCCACGCCCGAAGAGCCAGGAGGGAAAGCCATGCCTCATTGGAAAGTACTTTGGCAGCCGCTCGCGTGGCCCCACAGCCCGTGGGGCTGCGGGCTTTCCGGTGGCCGTCAGCCTCGGCGCCACCAGCGCCCAGGTTGCGCCGCCGCGCCAGCCTGCAAAGCATTTTCCGGTAGGGCCGCGGCTCTGGCGACAGCTCCCACGCCCGAAGAGCCAGGAGGGAAAGCCGTGCCTCGTTGGAAAGCTCTTTGGCAGCCGCTCGCGTGGCCCCACAGCCCGTGGGGCTGCGCGCTTTCCTGTGGCCGTCAGCCTCGGCGCCACCGGCGCCCACGTGGCGCTGCCGCGCCAGCCTGCGAAGCATTTTCCTGTAGGGCCGCGGCTCTGGCGACAGCTCCCACGCCCGAAGAGCCAGGAAGGAAAGCCGTGCCTTCTTGGAAAGCTCTTTGGCAGCCGCTCGCGTGGCCCCACAGCCCGTGGGGCTGCGGGCTTTCCGGCGGCCGTCAGCCTCGGCTACACCAGCGCACAGGTGGCGCCGCCGCGCCAGCCTGCGAAGCATTTTCCGGTAGGGGCCGCGGCTCTGGCGACATCTCCCACGCTCGAAGAGCAAGGAGGGAAAGCCGTGCCTCGTTGGAAAGCTCTTTGGCAGCCGCTCGCGTGGCCCCACAGCCCGTGGGGCTGCGGGCTTTCCGGCGGCCGTCAGCCTCGGCGCCACCGGCGCCCACGTGGCGCCGCCGCGCCAGCCTGCGAAGCATTTTGCGGTAGGGCCGCGGCTCTGGCGACAGCTCCCACGCCCGAAGAGCCAGGAGGGAAAGCCGTGCCTCGTTGGAAAGCTCTTTGGCAGCCGCTCGCGTGGCCCCACAGCCCGTGGGGCTGCGGGCTTTCCGGCGGCCGTCAGCTTCGGCGACACCGGCGCCCACGTGTCGCCGCCGCGCCAGCCTGCGAAGCATTTTGCGGTAGGGCCGCGGCTCTGGCGACAGCTCCCACGCCCGAAGAGCCAGGAGGGAAAGCCGTGCCTCGTTGGAAAGCTCTTTGGCAGCCGCTCGCGTGGCCCCACAGCCCGTGGTGCTGCGGGCTTTCCGGCGGCCGTCAGCCTCTGCGACACCGGCGCACACGTGGCGCCGCCGCGCCAGTCTGCGAAGCATTTTCCGGTAGGGCCGCGTCTATGGCAACAGTTCCCACGCCCGAAGAGCCAGGAGGGAAAGCCGTGCCTCGTTGGAAACCTCTTTGGCAGCCGCTCGCGTGGCCCCACAGCCCGTGGGATTGCGGGATTTCTGACTGCCGTCAGCCTCGGCACCACCGGCGCCCACGTGGCGCCGCCGCGCCACCCTGCGAAGCATTTTCCGGTAGGGCCGCGGCTCTGGTGACAGCTCCCACGCCCGAAGAGCCAGGAGGGAAAGCCGTGCCTCATTGGAAAGCTCTTTGGCAGCCGCTCGCGTGGCTCCACAGCCCGTGGGATTGCGGGATTTCTGACTGCCGTCAGCCTCGGCGACACCGGCGCCAACATGGCGCTGCCGCGCCAGCCTGCGAAGCGTTTTCCGGTAGGGCCGCGGCTCTGGCGACAGCTCCCACGCCCGAAGAGCCAGGAGGGAAAGCCGTGCCTCGTTGGAAAGCTCTTTGGCAGCCGCTCGCGTGGCCCCACAGCCCGTGGGGTTGCGGGCTTTCCGGTGGCCGTCAGCCTCGGCGCCACCGGCGCCCACGTGGCGCCGCCGCGCCAGCCTGCGAAGCATTTTCCGGTAGGGCCGCGGCTCTGGCGACAGCTCCCACGCCCGAAGAGCCAGGAGGGAAAGCCGTGTCTCGTTGGAAAGCTCTTTGGCAGCCGCTCGCGTGGCCCCACAGCTCGTGGGGCTGCGGGCTTTCCGGCGGCCGTCAGCATCGACATCACCGGCGCCCACGTGGCGCCGCAGCGCCAGCCTGCGAAGCATTTTCCGGTAGGGCCGCGGCTCTGGCGACAGCTCCCACGCCCGAAGAGCCAGGAGGGAAAGCCATGCCTCATTGGAAAGTACTTTGGCAGCCGCTCGCGTGGCCCCACAGCCCGTGGGGCTGCGGGCTTTCCGGTGGCCGTCAGCCTCGGCGCCACCAGCGCCCAGGTTGCGCCGCCGCGCCAGCCTGCAAAGCATTTTCCGGTAGGGCCGTGGCTCTGGCGACAGCTCCCACACCCGAAGAGCCAGGAGGGAAAGCCGTGCCTCGTTGGAAAGCTCTTTGGCAGCCGCTCGCGTGGCCCCACAGCCCGTGGGGCTGCGCGCTTTCCTGTGGCCGTCAGCCTCGGCGCCACCGGCGCCCACGTGGCGCTGCCGCGCCAGCCTGCGAAGCATTTTCCTGTAGGGCCGCGGCTCTGGCGACAGCTCCCACGCCCGAAGAGCCAGGAAGGAAAGCCGTGCCTTCTTGGAAAGCTCTTTGGCAGCCGCTCGCGTGGCCCCACAGCCCGTGGGGCTGCGGGCTTTCCGGCGGCCGTCAGCCTCGGCGACACCGGCGCCCAGGTGGCGCCGCCGCGCCAGCCTGCGAAGCATTTTCCGGTAGGGCCGCGGCTCTGGCGACATCTCCCACGCTCGAAGAGCAAGGAGGGAAAGCCGTGCCTCGTTGGAAAGCTCTTTGGCAGCCGCTCGCGTGGCCCCACAGCCCGTGGGGCTGCGGGCTTTCCGGCGGCCGTCAGCCTCGGCGCCACCGGCGCCCACGTGGCGCCGCCGCGCCAGCCTGCGAAGCATTTTGCGGTAGGGCCGCGGCTCTGGCGACAGCTCCCACGCCCGAAGAGCCAGGAGGGAAAGCCGTGCCTCGTTGGAAAGCTCTTTGGCAGCCGCTCGCGTGGCCCCACAGCCCGTGGGGCTGCGGGCTTTCCGGCGGCCGTCAGCCTCGGCGACACCGGCGCCCACGTGGCGCCGCCGCGCCAGCCTGCGAAGCATTTTGCGGTAGGGCCGCGGCTCTGGCGACAGCTCCCACGCCCGAAGAGCCAGGAGGGAAAGCTGTGCCTCGTTGGAAAGCTCTTTGGCAGCCGCTCGCGTGGCCCCACAGCCCGTGGTGCTGCGGGCTTTCCGGCGGCCGTCAGCCTCTGAGACACTGGCGCACACGTGGCGCCGCCGCGCCAGTCTGCGAAGCATTTTCCGGTAGGGCCGCGTCTATGGCAACAGTTCCCACGCCCGAAGAGCCAGGAGGGAAAGCCGTGCCTCGTTGGAAACCTCTTTGGCAGCCGCTCGCGTGGCCCCACAGCCCGTGGGATTGCGGGATTTCTGACTGCCGTCAGCCTCGGCACCACCGGCGCCCACGTGGCGCCGCCGCGCCACCCTGCGAAGCATTTTCCGGTAGGGCCGCGGCTCTGGTGACAGCTCCCACGCCCGAAGAGCCAGGAGGGAAAGCCGTGCCTCATTGGAAAGCTCTTTGGCAGCCACTCGCGTGGCTCCACAGCCCGTGGGATTGCGGGATTTCTGACTGCCGTCAGCCTCGGCGACACCGGCGCCAACATGGCGCTGCCGCGCCAGCCTGCGAAGCGTTTTCCGGTAGGGCCGCGGCTCTGGCGACAGCTCCCACGCGCGAAGAGCCAGGAGGGAAAGCCGTGCCTCGCTGGAAAGTACTTTGGCAGCCGCTCGCATGGCCCCACAGCCCGTGGGGCTGCGGGCTTTCCTGTGGCCATCAGCCTCGGCGCCACCGGCGCCCACGTGGCGCCGCCGCGCCAGCCTGCGAAGCATTTTGCGGTAGGGCCGCGGCTCTGGCGACAGCTCCCACGCCCGAAGAGCCAGGAGGGAAAACCGTGCCTCGTTGGAAAGCTCTTTGGCAGCCGCTCGCGTGGCCCCACAGCCCGTGGGGCTGCGGGCTTTCCGGCGGCCGTCAGCCTAGGCGCCACTGGCGCCCACGTGGCGCCGACGCGCCAGCCTGCGAAGCATTTTCCGGTAGGGCCGCGGCTCTGGCGACAGCTCCCACGCCCGAAGAGCCAGGAGGGAAAGCCGTGCCTCGTTGGAAAGCTCTTTGGCAGCCGCTCGCGTGGCCCCACAGCTCGTGGGGCTGCGGGCTTTCCGGCGGCCGTCAGCCTCGTCTACACCAGTGGCCATGTGGCGCCGCCGCGCCAGCCTGCGAAGCATTTTACGGTAGGGCTGCGGCTCTGGCTACAGCTCCCACGCGAGAAGAGCCAGGAGGGAAAGCCGTGCCTCGTTGGAAACCTCTTTGGCTGCCGCTCGCGTGGCCCCACAGCCCATGGGGTTGCGGGCTTTCCTGTGGCCATCAGCCTCGGTGCCACCGGCGCCCACGTGGCGCCGCCGCGCCAGCCTGCGAAGCATTTTCCGGTAGGGCCGCGGCTCTGGCGACAGCTCCCACGCCCGAAGAGCCAGGAGTGAAAGCCGTGCCTCGTTGGAAAGCTCTTTGGCAGCCGCTCGCGTGGCCCCACAGCCCGTGGGGCTGCGGGCTTTCCGGCGGTCGTCAGCCTCGGCTACACCAGCGCACAGGTGGCGCCGCCGTGCCAGCCTGCGAAGCATTTTCCGGTAGGGCCGCGGCTCTGGCGACATCTCCCACGCTCGAAGAGCCAGGAAGGAAAGCCATGCCTTGTTGGAAAGCTCTTTGGCAGCCGCTCGCGTGGCCCCACAGCCCGTGGGGCTGCGGGCTTTCCGGCGGCCGTCAGCCTCGGCACCACCGGCGCCCACGTGGCGCCGCCGCGCCAGCCTGACAAGCATTTTCCGGTAGGGCCGCGGCTCTGGCGACAGCTCCCACGCGCGAAGAGCCAGGAGGGAAAGCCGTGCCTCGTTGGAAAGCTCTTTGGCAGCCGCTCGCGTGGCCCCACAGCCCGTGGGGCTGCGGGCTTTCCGGCGGCCGTCAGCCTCTGCGACACCGGCGCCCACGTGGCACCGCCTCGCCAGTCTGCGAAGCATTTTCCGGTAGGGCCGCGTCTCTGGCAACAGTTCCCACGCCCAAAGAGCCAGGAGGGAAAGCCGTGCCTCGTTGGAAAGCTCTTTGGCAGCCGCTCGCGTGGCCCCACAGCCCGTGGGATTGCGGGCTTTCCTGTGGCCATCAGCCTCGGCGCCACCGGCGCCCACGTGGCGCCGCCGCGCCAGCCTGCGAAGCATTTTCCGGTAGGGCCGCGGCTCTGGCGACAGCTCCCACGCCCGAAGAGCTAGGAGTGAAAGCCGTGCCTCATTGGAAAGCTCTTTGGCAGCTGCTCGCGTGGCCCCACAGCCCGTGGGGCTGCGGGCTTTCCGGCGGCCGTCAGCCTCGGCTACACCAGCGCACAGGTGGCGCCGCCGTGCCAGCCTGCGAAGCATTTTCCGGTAGGGCCGCGGCTCTGGCGACATCTCCCACGCTCGAAGAGCCAGGAGGGAAAGCCGTGCCTCGTTGGAAAGCTCTTTGGCAGCCGCTCGCGTGGCCCCACAGCCCGTGGGGCTGCGCGCTTTCCGGCGGCCGTCAGCCTCTGCGACACCGGCGCACACGTGGCACCGCCGCGCCAGTCTGCGAAGCATTTTGCGGTAGGGCCGCGGCTCTGGCGACAGCTCCCACGCCCGAAGAGCCAGGAGGGAAAGCCGTGCCTCGTTGGAAAGCTCTTTGGCAGCCGCTCGCGTGGCCCCACAGCTCGTGGGGCTGCGGGCTTTCCGGCGGCCGTCAGCCTCGTCTACACCAGTGGCCATGTGGCGCCGCCGCGCCAGCCTGCGAAGCATTTTCCGGTAGGGCTGCGGCTCTGGCTACAGCTCCCACGCGAGAAGAGCCAGGAGGGAAAGCCGTGCCTCGTTGGAAACCTCTTTGGCTGCCGCTCGCGTGGCCCCACAGCCCATGGGGTTGCGGGCTTTCCTGTGGCCATCAGCCTCGGTGCCACCGGCGCCCACGTGGCGCCGCCGCGCCAGCCTGCGAAGCATTTTGCGGTAGGGCCGCGGCTCTGGCGACAGCTCCCACGCCCGAAGAGCCAGGAGTGAAAGCCGTGCCTCGTTGGAAAGCTCTTTGGCAGCCGCTCGCGTGGCCCCACAGCCCGTGGGGCTGCGGGCTTTCCGGCGGTCGTCAGCCTCGGCTACACCAGCGCACAGGTGGCGCCGCCGTGCCAGCCTGCGAAGCATTTTCCGGTAGGGCCGCGGCTCTGGCGACATCTCCCACGCTCGAAGAGCCAGGAAGGAAAGCCATGCCTTGTTGGAAAGCTCTTTGGCAGCCGCTCGCGTGGCCCCACAGCCCGTGGGGCTGCGGGCTTTCCGGCGGCCGTCAGCCTCGGCACCACCGGCGCCCACGTGGCGCCGCCGCGCCAGCCTGACAAGCATTTTCCGGTAGGGCCGCGGCTCTGGCGACAGCTCCCACGCGCGAAGAGCCAGGAGGGAAAGCCGTGCCTCGTTGGAAAGCTCTTTGGCAGCCGCTCGCGTGGCCCCACAGCCCGTGGGGCTGCGGGCTTTCCGGCGGCCGTCAGCCTCTGCGACACCGGCGCCCACGTGGCACCGCCTCGCCAGTCTGCGAAGCATTTTCCGGTAGGGCCGCGTCTCTGGCAACAGTTCCCACGCCCAAAGAGCCAGGAGGGAAAGCCGTGCCTCGTTGGAAAGCTCTTTGGCAGCCGCTCGCGTGGCCCCACAGCCCGTGGGATTGCGGGCTTTCCTGTGGCCATCAGCCTCGGCGCCACCGGCGCCCACGTGGCGCCGCCGCGCCAGCCTGCGAAGCATTTTCCGGTAGGGCCGCGGCTCTGGCGACAGCTCCCACGCCCGAAGAGCTAGGAGTGAAAGCCGTGCCTCATTGGAAAGCTCTTTGGCAGCTGCTCGCGTGGCCCCACAGCCCGTGGCGCTGCGGGCTTTCCGGCGGCCGTCAGCCTCGGCTACACCAGCGCACAGGTGGCGCCGCCGTGCCAGCCTGCGAAGCATTTTCCGGTAGGGCCGCGGCTCTGGCGACATCTCCCACGCTCGAAGAGCCAGGAGGGAAAGCCGTGCCTCGTTGGAAAGCTCTTTGGCAGCCGCTCGCGTGGCCCCACAGCCCGTGGGGCTGCGCGCTTTCCGGCGGCCGTCAGCCTCTGCGACACCGGCGCACACGTGGCACCGCCGCGCCAGTCTGCGAAGCATTTTGCGGTAGGGCCGCGGCTCTGGCGACAGCTCCCACGCCCGAAGAGCCAGGAGGGAAAGCCGTGCCTCGTTGGAAACCTCTTTGGCAGCCGCTCGCGTGGCCCCACAGCCCGTGGGATTGCGGGATTTCTGACTGCCGTCAGCCTCGGCACCACCGGCGCCCACGTGGCGCCGCCGCGCCACCCTGCGAAGCATTTTCCGGTAGGGCCGCGGCTCTGGTGACAGCTCCCACGCCCGAAGAGCCAGGAGGGAAAGCCGTGCCTCATTGGAAAGCTCTTTGGCAGCCGCTCGCGTGGCTCCACAGCCCGTGGGATTGCGGGATTTCTGACTGCCGTCAGCCTCGGCGACACCGGCGCCAACATGGCGCTGCCGCGCCAGCCTGCGAAGCGTTTTCCGGTAGGGCCGCGGCTCTGGCGACAGCTCCCACGCCCGAAGAGCCAGGAGGGAAAGCCGTGCCTCGTTGGAAAGCTCTTTGGCAGCCGCTCGCGTGGCCCCACAGCCCGTGGGGTTGCGGGCTTTCCGGTGGCCGTCAGCCTCGGCGCCACCGGCGCCCACGTGGCGCCGCCGCGCCAGCCTGCGAAGCATTTTCCGGTAGGGCCGCGGCTCTGGCGACAGCTCCCACGCCCGAAGAGCCAGGAGGGAAAGCCGTGTCTCGTTGGAAAGCTCTTTGGCAGCCGCTCGCGTGGCCCCACAGCTCGTGGGGCTGCGGGCTTTCCGGCGGCCGTCAGCATCGACATCACCGGCGCCCACGTGGCGCCGCAGCGCCAGCCTGCGAAGCATTTTCCGGTAGGGCCGCGGCTCTGGCGACAGCTCCCACGCCCGAAGAGCCAGGAGGGAAAGCCATGCCTCATTGGAAAGTACTTTGGCAGCCGCTCGCGTGGCCCCACAGCCCGTGGGGCTGCGGGCTTTCCGGTGGCCGTCAGCCTCGGCGCCACCAGCGCCCAGGTTGCGCCGCCGCGCCAGCCTGCAAAGCATTTTCCGGTAGGGCCGCGGCTCTGGCGACAGCTCCCACACCCGAAGAGCCAGGAGGGAAAGCCGTGCCTCGTTGGAAAGCTCTTTGGCAGCCGCTCGCGTGGCCCCACAGCCCGTGGGGCTGCGCGCTTTCCTGTGGCCGTCAGCCTCGGCGCCACCGGCGCCCACGTGGCGCTGCCGCGCCAGCCTGCGAAGCATTTTCCTGTAGGGCCGCGGCTCTGGCGACAGCTCCCACGCCCGAAGAGCCAGGAAGGAAAGCCGTGCCTTCTTGGAAAGCTCTTTGGCAGCCGCTCGCGTGGCCCCACAGCCCGTGGGGCTGCGGGCTTTCCGGCGGCCGTCAGCCTCGGCGACACCGGCGCCCAGGTGGCGCCGCCGCGCCAGCCTGCGAAGCATTTTCCGGTAGGGCCGCGGCTCTGGCGACATCTCCCACGCTCGAAGAGCAAGGAGGGAAAGCCGTGCCTCGTTGGAAAGCTCTTTGGCAGCCGCTCGCGTGGCCCCACAGCCCGTGGGGCTGCGGGCTTTCCGGCGGCCGTCAGCCTCGGCGCCACCGGCGCCCACGTGGCGCCGCCGCGCCAGCCTGCGAAGCATTTTGCGGTAGGGCCGCGGCTCTGGCGACAGCTCCCACGCCCGAAGAGCCAGGAGGGAAAGCCGTGCCTCGTTGGAAAGCTCTTTGGCAGCCGCTCGCGTGGCCCCACAGCCCGTGGGGCTGCGGGCTTTCCGGCGGCCGTCAGCCTCGGCGACACCGGCGCCCACGTGGCGCCGCCGCGCCAGCCTGCGAAGCATTTTGCGGTAGGGCCGCGGCTCTGGCGACAGCTCCCACGCCCGAAGAGCCAGGAGGGAAAGCTGTGCCTCGTTGGAAAGCTCTTTGGCAGCCGCTCGCGTGGCCCCACAGCCCGTGGTGCTGCGGGCTTTCCGGCGGCCGTCAGCCTCTGAGACACTGGCGCACACGTGGCGCCGCCGCGCCAGTCTGCGAAGCATTTTCCGGTAGGGCCGCGTCTATGGCAACAGTTCCCACGCCCGAAGAGCCAGGAGGGAAAGCCGTGCCTCGTTGGAAACCTCTTTGGCAGCCGCTCGCGTGGCCCCACAGCCCGTGGGATTGCGGGATTTCTGACTGCCGTCAGCCTCGGCACCACCGGCGCCCACGTGGCGCCGCCGCGCCACCCTGCGAAGCATTTTCCGGTAGGGCCGCGGCTCTGGTGACAGCTCCCACGCCCGAAGAGCCAGGAGGGAAAGCCGTGCCTCATTGGAAAGCTCTTTGGCAGCCACTCGCGTGGCTCCACAGCCCGTGGGATTGCGGGATTTCTGACTGCCGTCAGCCTCGGCGACACCGGCGCCAACATGGCGCTGCCGCGCCAGCCTGCGAAGCGTTTTCCGGTAGGGCCGCGGCTCTGGCGACAGCTCCCACGCGCGAAGAGCCAGGAGGGAAAGCCGTGCCTCGCTGGAAAGTACTTTGGCAGCCGCTCGCATGGCCCCACAGCCCGTGGGGCTGCGGGCTTTCCTGTGGCCATCAGCCTCGGCGCCACCGGCGCCCACGTGGCGCCGCCGCGCCAGCCTGCGAAGCATTTTGCGGTAGGGCCGCGGCTCTGGCGACAGCTCCCACGCCCGAAGAGCCAGGAGGGAAAACCGTGCCTCGTTGGAAAGCTCTTTGGCAGCCGCTCGCGTGGCCCCACAGCCCGTGGGGCTGCGGGCTTTCCGGCGGCCGTCAGCCTAGGCGCCACTGGCGCCCACGTGGCGCCGACGCGCCAGCCTGCGAAGCATTTTCCGGTAGGGCCGCGGCTCTGGCGACAGCTCCCACGCCCGAAGAGCCAGGAGGGAAAGCCGTGCCTCGTTGGAAAGCTCTTTGGCAGCCGCTCGCGTGGCCCCACAGCTCGTGGGGCTGCGGGCTTTCCGGCGGCCGTCAGCCTCGTCTACACCAGTGGCCATGTGGCGCCGCCGCGCCAGCCTGCGAAGCATTTTACGGTAGGGCTGCGGCTCTGGCTACAGCTCCCACGCGAGAAGAGCCAGGAGGGAAAGCCGTGCCTCGTTGGAAACCTCTTTGGCTGCCGCTCGCGTGGCCCCACAGCCCATGGGGTTGCGGGCTTTCCTGTGGCCATCAGCCTCGGTGCCAACCGGCGCCCACGTGGCGCCGCCGCGCCAGCCTGCGAAGCATTTTCCGGTAGGGCCGCGGCTCTGGCGACAGCTCCCACGCCCGAAGAGCCAGGAGTGAAAGCCGTGCCTCGTTGGAAAGCTCTTTGGCAGCCGCTCGCGTGGCCCCACAGCCCGTGGGGCTGCGGGCTTTCCGGCGGTCGTCAGCCTCGGCTACACCAGCGCACAGGTGGCGCCGCCGTGCCAGCCTGCGAAGCATTTTCCGGTAGGGCCGCGGCTCTGGCGACATCTCCCACGCTCGAAGAGCCAGGAAGGAAAGCCATGCCTTGTTGGAAAGCTCTTTGGCAGCCGCTCGCGTGGCCCCACAGCCCGTGGGGCTGCGGGCTTTCCGGCGGCCGTCAGCCTCGGCACCACCGGCGCCCACGTGGCGCCGCCGCGCCAGCCTGACAAGCATTTTCCGGTAGGGCCGCGGCTCTGGCGACAGCTCCCACGCGCGAAGAGCCAGGAGGGAAAGCCGTGCCTCGTTGGAAAGCTCTTTGGCAGCCGCTCGCGTGGCCCCACAGCCCGTGGGGCTGCGGGCTTTCCGGCGGCCGTCAGCCTCTGCGACACCGGCGCCCACGTGGCACCGCCTCGCCAGTCTGCGAAGCATTTTCCGGTAGGGCCGCGTCTCTGGCAACAGTTCCCACGCCCAAAGAGCCAGGAGGGAAAGCCGTGCCTCGTTGGAAAGCTCTTTGGCAGCCGCTCGCGTGGCCCCACAGCCCGTGGGATTGCGGGCTTTCCTGTGGCCATCAGCCTCGGCGCCACCGGCGCCCACGTGGCGCCGCCGCGCCAGCCTGCGAAGCATTTTCCGGTAGGGCCGCGGCTCTGGCGACAGCTCCCACGCCCGAAGAGCTAGGAGTGAAAGCCGTGCCTCATTGGAAAGCTCTTTGGCAGCTGCTCGCGTGGCCCCACAGCCCGTGGGGCTGCGGGCTTTCCGGCGGCCGTCAGCCTCGGCTACACCAGCGCACAGGTGGCGCCGCCGTGCCAGCCTGCGAAGCATTTTCCGGTAGGGCCGCGGCTCTGGCGACATCTCCCACGCTCGAAGAGCCAGGAGGGAAAGCCGTGCCTCGTTGGAAAGCTCTTTGGCAGCCGCTCGCGTGGCCCCACAGCCCGTGGGGCTGCGCGCTTTCCGGCGGCCGTCAGCCTCTGCGACACCGGCGCACACGTGGCACCGCCGCGCCAGTCTGCGAAGCATTTTGCGGTAGGGCCGCGGCTCTGGCGACAGCTCCCACGCCCGAAGAGCCAGGAGGGAAAGCCGTGCCTCGTTGGAAAGCTCTTTGGCAGCCGCTCGCGTGGCCCCACAGCTCGTGGGGCTGCGGGCTTTCCGGCGGCCGTCAGCCTCGTCTACACCAGTGGCCATGTGGCGCCGCCGCGCCAGCCTGCGAAGCATTTTCCGGTAGGGCTGCGGCTCTGGCTACAGCTCCCACGCGAGAAGAGCCAGGAGGGAAAGCCGTGCCTCGTTGGAAACCTCTTTGGCTGCCGCTCGCGTGGCCCCACAGCCCATGGGGTTGCGGGCTTTCCTGTGGCCATCAGCCTCGGTGCCACCGGCGCCCACGTGGCGCCGCCGCGCCAGCCTGCGAAGCATTTTGCGGTAGGGCCGCGGCTCTGGCGACAGCTCCCACGCCCGAAGAGCCAGGAGTGAAAGCCGTGCCTCGTTGGAAAGCTCTTTGGCAGCCGCTCGCGTGGCCC
>NW_026529605.1:0-88931 GCF_028500815.1 Rissa tridactyla
CTGCTGCGCCAGCCTGCGAAGCATTTTCCGGTAGGGCCGGGGCTCTGGCGAAAGCTCCCACGCCCGAAGAGCCAGGAGGGAAAGCCATGCCTCGTTGGAAAGCTCTTTGGCAGCCGCTCGCGTGGCCCCACAGCCCGTGGGGCTGCGGGCTTTCCGGCGGCCGTCAGCCACCGCGCCACCGGCGCCCACGTGGCACCGCCGCGCCAGCCTGCGAAGCATTTTCTGGTAGGGCCGCGGCTCTGGCGACAGCTCCCACGCCCGAAGAGCCAGGAGGGAAAGCCGTGCCTCGTTGGAAAGCTCTTTGGCAGCCGCTCGCGTGGCCCCACAGCCCGTGGGCTGCGGGCTTTACGGCGGCCGTCAGCCTCGGCGCCACCGGCGCCCACGTGGCATGCCGCGCCAGCCTGCGACGCATTGTCCGGTAGGGCTGGGGCTCTGGCGACAGCTCCCACGCCCGAAGAGCCAGGAGGGAAAGCCGTGCCTCGTTGGAAAGCTCTTTGGCAGCCGCTCGCGTGGCCCCACAGCCTGTGGGGCTGCGGGGTTTCCGGCGGCCGTCAGCCACGGCGCCACCGGCGCCCACGTGGCGCCGCCGCGCCAGCCTGCGAAGCATTTTCCGGTAGGGCCGCGGCTCTGGCGACAGCTCCCATGCCCGAAGAGCCAGGAGGGAAAGCCGTGCCTCGTTGGAAAGCTCTTTGGCAGCCGCTCGTGTGGCCCCACAGCTCGTGGGGCTGGGGCTTTCCGGCGGCCGTCAGCCTCGGCGCCACCGGCGCCCACGTGGCACCGGCGCGCCAGCCTGCGAAGCATTTTCCGGTAGGGCCGCGGCTCTGGCGACAGCTCCCACGCCCGAAGAGCCAGGAGGGAAAGCCGTGCCTCGTTGGAAAGCTCTTTGGCAGCCGCTCGCGTGGCCCCACATCCCGTGGGGCTGGGGGCTTTGCGGCGGCCGTCAGCCTCGGCGCCACCGGCGCCCACGTGGCGCTGCTGCGCCAGCATGCGAAGCATATTCCGGTAGGGCCGGGGCTCTGGCGAAAGCTCCCACGCCCGAAGAGCCAGGAGGGAAAGCCGTGCCTCGTTGGAAAGCTCTTTGGCAGCCGCTCGCGTGGCCCCACAGCAAGTGGGGCTGCGGGCTTTGCGGCGGCCGTCAGCCTCGGCGACACCGGCGCCCACGTGGCACCGGCGCGCCAGCCTGCGAAGCATTTTCCTTTAGGGCCACGGCTCTAGCGACAGCTCCCACGCCCGAAGAGCCAGGAGGGAAAGCCGTGCCTCGTTGGAAAGCTCTTTGGCAGCCGCTCGCGTGGCCCCACAGCCCGTGGGGCTGCGGGCTTTGCGGCGGCCGTCAGCCTCGGCGCCACCGGCGCCCACGTGGCGCCGCCGCGCCAGCCTGCGAAGCATTTTCCGGTAGGGCCGCGACTCTGGCGACAGCTCCCACGCCCGAAGAGCCAGGAGGAAAAGCCGTGCCTCGTTGGAAAGCTCTTTGGCAGCCGCTCGCGTGGCCCCACAGCCCGTGGGGCTGGGGCTTTCCGGCGTCCGTCAGCCTCGGCGCCACCGGCGCCCACGTGGCACCGCCGCGCCAGCCTGCGAAGCATTTTCCGGTAGGGCCGCGGCTCTGGCGACAGCTCCCACGCCCGAAGAGCCAGGAGGGAAAGCCGTGCCTCGTTGGAAAGCTCTTTGGCAGCCGCTCGCGTGGCCCCACAGCCCGTGGGGCTGCGGGCTTTCCGGCGGCCGTCAGCCTCGGCGCCACCGGCGCCCACGTGGCGCTGCTGCGCCAGCCTGCGAAGCATATTCCGGTAGGGCCGGGGCTCTGGCGACAGCTCCTATGCCCGAAGAGCCAGGAGGGAAAGCCGTGCCTCGTTGGAAAGCTCTTTGGCAGCCGCTCGCGTGGCCCCACAGCCCGTGGGGCTGCGGGCTTTCCGGCGGCCGTCAGCCTCGGCGCCACCGGCGCCCACGTGGCTCTGCTGCGCCAGCCTGCGAAGCATTTTCCGGTAGGGCCGGGGCTCTGGCGAAAGCTCCCACGCCCGAAGAGCCAGGAGGGAAAGCCATGCCTCGTTGGAATGCTCTTTGGCAGCCGCTCGCGTGGCCCCACAGCCCGTGGGGCTGCGGGCTTTCCGGCGTCCGTCAGCCACCGCGCCACCGGCGCCCACGTGGCACCGCCGCACCAGCCTGCGAAGCATTTTCCGGTAGGGCCGCGGCTCTGGCGACAGCTCCCACGCCCGAAGAGCCAGGAGGGAAAGCCGTGCCTCGTTGGAAAGCTCTTTGGCAGCCGCTCGCGTGGCCCCACAGCCCGTGGGGCTGCGGGCTTTGCGGCGGCCGTCAGCCTCGGCGCCACCGGCGCCCACGTGGCGCCGCCGCGCCAGCCTGCGAAGCATTTTCCGGTAGGGCCGCGACTCTGGCGACAGCTCCCACGCCCGAAGAGCCAGGAGGAAAAGCCGTGCCTCGTTGGAAAGCTCTTTGCCAGCCGCTCGCGTGGCCCCACAGCCCGTGGGGCTGCGGGCTTTCCGGCGGCCGTCAGCCACGGCGCCACCGGCGCCCATGTGGCGCCGCCGCGCCAGCCTGCGAAGCATTTTCCGGTAGGGCCGCGGCTCTGGCGACAGCTCCTATGCCCGAAGAGCCAGGAGGGAAAGCCGTGCCTCGTTGGAAAGCTCTTTGGCAGCCGCTCGCGTGGCCCCACAGCCCGTGGGGCTGGGGACTTTCCGGTGGCTGTCAGCCTCGGCGCCACCGGCGCCCACGTGGCACCGGCGCGCCAGCCTGCGAAGCATTTTCTGGTAGGGCCGCGGCTCTGGCGACAGCTCCCACGCCCGAAGAGCCAGGAGGGAAAGCCGTGCCTCGTTGGAAAGCTCTTTGGCAGCCGCTCGCGTGGCCCCACAGCCCGTGGGGCTGGGGGCTTTGCGGCGGCCGTCAGCCTCGGCGCCACCGGCGCCCACGTGGCATGCCGCGCCAGCCTGCGACGCATTGTCCGGTAGGGCTGGGGCTCTGGCGACAGCTCCCACGCCCGAAGAGCCAGGAGGAAAAGCCGTGCCTCGTTGGAAAGCTCTTTGCCAGCCGCTCGCGTGGCCCCACAGCCCGTGGGGCTGCGGGCTTTCCGGCGGCCGTCAGCCACGGCGCCACCGGCGCCCATGTGGCGCCGCCGCGCCAGCCTGCGAAGCATTTTCCGGTAGGGCCGCGGCTCTGGCGACAGCTCCTATGCCCGAAGAGCCAGGAGGGAAAGCCGTGCCTCGTTGGAAAGCTCTTTGGCAGCCGCTCGCGTGGCCCCACAGCCCGTGGGGCTGGGGGCTTTCCGGTGGCTGTCAGCCTCGGCGCCACCGGCGCCCACGTGGCACCGGCGCGCCAGCCTGCGAAGCATTTTCCGGTAGGGCCGCGGCTCTGGCGACAGCTCCCACGCCCGAAGAGCCAGGAGGGAAAGCCGTGCCTCGTTGGAAAGCTCTTTGGCAGCCGCTCGCGTGGCCCCACAGCCCGTGGGGCTGGGGGCTTTGCGGCGGCCGTCAGCCTCGGCGCCACCGGCGCCCACGTGGCATGCCGCGCCAGCCTGCGACGCATTGTCCGGTAGGGCTGGGGCTCTGGCGACAGCTCCCACGCCCGAAGAGCCAGGAGGGAAAGCCGTGCCTCGTTGGAAAGCTCTTTGCCAGCCGCTCGCGTGGCCCCACAGCCTGTGGGGCTGCGGGGTTTCCGGCGGCCGTCAGCCACGGCGCCACCGGCGCCCATGTGGCGCCGCCGCGCCAGCCTGCGAAGCATTTTCCGGTAGGGCCGCGGCTCTGGCGACAGCTCCCATGCCCGAAGAGCCAGGAGGGAAAGCCGTGCCTCGTTGGAAAGCTCTTTGGCAGCCGCTCGTGTGGCCCCACAGCTCGTGGGGCTGGGGGCTTTCGGCGGCCGTCAGCCTCGGCGCCACCGGCGCCCACGTGGCACCGGCGCGCCAGCCTGCGAAGCATTTTCCGGTAGGGCCGCGGCTCTGGCGACAGCTCCCACGCCCGAAGAGCCAGGAGGGAAAGCCGTGCCTCGTTGGAAAGCTCTTTGGCAGCCGCTCGCGTGGCCCCACATCCCGTGGGGCTGGGGGCTTTGCGGCGGCCGTCAGCCTCGGCGCCACCGGTGCCCACGTGGCACCGCCGCGCCAGCCTGCGAAGCATTTTCCGGTAGGGCTGGGGCTCTGGCGACAGCTCCCACGCCCGAAGAGCCAGGAGGGAAAGCCGTGCCTCGTTGGAAAGCTCTTTGGCAGCCGCTCGCGTGGCCCCACAGCCCGTGGGGCTGCGGGCTTTGCGGCGGCCGTCAGCCTCGGTGCCACCGGCGCCCACGTGGCGCTGCTGCGCCAGCATGCGAAGCATATTCCGGTAGGGCCGGGGCTCTGGCGAAAGCTCCCACGCCCGAAGAGCCAGGAGGGAAAGCCATGCCCCGTTGGAAAGCTCTTTGGCAGCCGCTCGCGTGGCCCCACAGCCCGTGGGGCTGCGGGCTTTGCGGCGGCCGTCAGCCTCGGCGCCACCGGCGCCCACGTGGCGCCGCCGCGCCAGCCTGCGAAGCATTTTCCGGTAGGGCCGCGACTCTGGCGACAGCTCCCACGCCCGAAGAGCCAGGAGGGAAAGCCGTGCCTCGTTGGAAAGCTCTTTGGCAGCCGCTCGCGTGGCCCCACAGCCCGTGGGGCTGGGGGCTTTCCGGCGTCCGTCAGCCTCGGCGCCACCGGCGCCCACGTGGCACCGCCGCGCCAGCCCTGCGAAGCATTTTCCGGTAGGGCCGCGGCTCTGGCGACAGCTCCCACGCCCGAAGAGCCAGGAGGGAAAGCCGTGCCTCGTTGGAAAGCTCTTTGGCAGCCGCTCGCGTGGCCCCACAGCCCGTGGGGCTGCGGGCTTTCTGGCGGCCGTCAGCCTCGGCGCCACCGGTGCCCACGTGGCACCGCCGCGCCAGCCTGCGAAGCATTTTCCGGTAGGGCTGGGGCTCTGGCGACAGCTCCCACGCCCGAAGAGCCAGGAGGGAAAGCCGTGCCTCGTTGGAAAGCTCTTTGGCAGCCGCTCGCGTGGCCCCACAGCCCGTGGGGCTGCGGGCTTTCCGGCGGCCGTCAGCCTCGGTGCCACCGGCGCCCACGTGGCGCTGCTGCGCCAGCCTGCGAAGCATATTCCGGTAGGGCCGGGGCTCTGGCGAAAGCTCCCACGCCCGAAGAGCCAGGAGGGAAAGCCATGCCTCGTTGGAAAGCTCTTTGGCATCCGCTCGCGTGGCCCCACAGCCCGTGGGGCTGCGGGCTTTGCGGCGGCCGTCAGCCTCGGCGCCACCGGCGCCCACGTGGCTCCGGCGCGCCAGCCTGCGAAGCATTTTCCGGTAGGGCCACGGCTCTAGCGACAGCTCCCACGCCCGAAGAGCCAGGAGGGAAAGCCGTGCCTCGTTGGAAAGCTCTTTGGCAGCCGCTCGCGTGGCCCCACAGCCCGTGGGGCTGCGGGCTTTGCGGCGGCCGTCAGCCTCGGCGCCACCAACAGCCACGTGGCGCCGCCGCGCCAGCCTGCGAAGCATTTTCCGGTAGGGCCGCGACTCTGGCGACAGCTCCCACGCCCGAAGAGCCAGGAGGAAAAGCCGTGCCTCGTTGGAAAGCTCTTTGGCAGCCGCTCGCGTGGCCCCACAGCCCGTGGGGCTGCGGGCTTTGCGGCGGCCGTCAGCCTCGGCGCCACCAACGCCCACGTGGCGCCGCCGCGCCAGCCTGCGAAGCATTTTCCGGTAGGGCCGCGGCTCTGGCGACAGCTCCCACGCCCGAAGAGCCAGGAGGGAAAGCCGTGCCTCGTTGGAAAGCTCTTTGGCAGCCGCTCGCGTGGCCCCACAGCCCGTGGGGCTGTGGGCTTTCCGGCGTCCGTCAGCCTCGGCGCCACCGGCGCCCACGTGGCACCGCCGCGCCAGCCTGCGAAGCATTTTCCGGTAGGGCCGCGGCTCTGGCGACAGCTCCCACGCCGGTAAAGCCAGGAGGGAAAGCTGTGCCTCGTTGGAAAGCTCTTTGGCAGCCGCTCGCGTGGCCCCACAGCCCGTGGGGCTGCGGGCTTTGCGGCGGCCTTCAGCCTTGGCGCCACCGGCGCCCACGTGGCACCGCCGCGCCAGCCTGCGAAGCATTGTCCGGTAGGGCTGGGTCTCTGGCGACAGCTCCCACTCCCGAAGAGCCAGGAGGGAAAGCCGTGCCTCGTTGGAAAGCTCTTTGGCAGCCGCTCACGTGGCCCCACAGCCCGTGGGGCAGTGGGCTTTCCGGCGGCCGTCAACCTCGGCGCCACCGGCGCCCACGTGGCGCCGCCGCGCCAGCCTGCGAAGCACTTTCCGGTAGGGCCGCCGTTCTGGCCAAAGCTCCCACGCCCGAAGAGCCAGGAGGGAAAGCCGTGCCTCGTTGGAAAGCTCTTTGGCAGCCGCTCGCGTGGCCCCACAGCCCGTGGGGCTGCGGGATTTCCGGCGGCCGTCAGCCTCGTCGCCACCGGCGCCCACGTGGCGCCGCCGCGCCAGCCTGTGAAGCATTTTCCGGTAGGGCCGCGGCTCTGGCGACAGCTCCCACGCCCGAAGAGCCAGGAGGAAAAGCCGTGCCTCGTTGGAAAGCTCTTTGGTAGCCGCTTGCGTGGCCCCACAGCACGTGGGGCTGCGGGCTTTCCGGCGGCCGTCAGCCACCGCGCCACCGGCGCCCACGTGGCACCGCCGCACCAGCCTGCGAAGCATTTTCCAGTAGGGCCGCGGCTCTGGCGACAGCTCCCACGCCCGAAGAGCCAGGAGGGAAAGCCGTGCCTCGTTGGAAAGCTCTTTGGCAGCCGCTTGCGTGGCCCCACAGCCCGTGGGGCTGCGGGCTTTCCGGCGGCCGTCAGCCTCGGCGCCAGCGGCGCCCACGTGGCACCGCCGCACCAGCCTGCGAAGCATTTTCCGGTAGGGCCGCGGCTCTGGCGACAGCTCCCACGCCCGAAGAGCCAGGAGGGAAAGCCGTGCCTCGTTGGAAAGCTCTTTGGCAGCCGCTCGCGTGGCCCCACAGCCCGTGGGGCTGCGGGCTTTGCGGCGGCCGTCAGCCTCGGCGCCACCGGCGCCCACGTGGCGCCGCCGCGCCAGCCTGCGAAGCATTTTCCGGTAGGGCCGCGACTCTGGCGACAGCTCCCACGCCCGAAGAGCCAGGAGGAAAAGCCGTGCCTCGTTGGAAAGCTCTTTGCCAGCCGCTCGCGTGGCCCCACAGCCCGTGGGGCTGCGGGCTTTCCAGCGGCCGTCAGCCACGGCGCCACCGGCGCCCATGTGGCGCCGCCGCGCCAGCCTGCGAAGCATTTTCCGGTAGGGCCGCGGCTCTGGCGACAGCTCCCATGCCCGAAGAGCCAGGAGGGAAAGCCGTGCCTCGTTGGAAAGCTCTTTGGCAGCCGCTCGCGTGGCCCCACAGCCCGTGGGGCTGGGGGCTTTCCGGCGGCTGTCAGCCTCGGCGCCACCGGCGCCCACGTGGCACCGGCGCGCCAGCCTGCGAAGCATTTTCCGGTAGGGCCGCGGCTCTGGCGACAGCTCCCACGCCCGAAGAGCCAGGAGGGAAAGCCGTGCCTCGTTGGAAAGCTCTTTGGCAGCCGCTCGCGTGGCCCCACAGCCCGTGGGGCTGGGGGCTTTGCGGCGGCCGTCAGCCTCGGCGCCACCGGCGCCCACGTGGCATGCCGCGCCAGCCTGCGACGCTTTGTCCGGTAGGGCTGGGGCTCTGGCGACAGCTCCCACGCCCGAAGAGCCAGGAGGGAAAGCCGTGCCTCGTTGGAAAGCTCTTTGGCAGCCGCTCGCGTGGCCCCACAGCCTGTGGGGCTGCGGGGTTTCGGCGGCCGTCAGCCACGGCGCCTCCGGCGCCCATGTGGCGCCGCCGCGCCAGCCTGCGAAGCATTTTCCGGTAGGGCCGCGGCTCTGGCAACAGCTCCCATGCCCGAAGAGCCAGGAGGGAAACCCGTGCCTCGTTGGAAAGCTCTTTGGCAGCCGCTCGTGTGGCCCCACAGCCCGTGGGGCTGCGGGCTTTCCGGCGGCCGTCAGCCTCGGCGCCACCGGCGCCCATGTGGCGCCGCCGCGCCAGCCTGCGAAGCATTTTCCGGTAGGGCCGCGGCTCTGGCGACAGCTCCCACGCCCGAAGAGCCAAGAGGAAAAGCCGTGCCTCGTTGGAAAGCTCTTTGGCAGCCGCTCGCGTGGCCCCACAGCCCGTGGGGCTGCGGGCTTTCCGGCGGCCGTCAGCCTCGGCGCCACCGGCGCCCACGTGGCACCGGCGCGCCAGCCTGCGAAGCATTTTCCGGTAGGGCCGCGGCTCTGGCGACAGCTCCCACGCCCGAAGAGCCAGGATGGAAAGCCGTGCCTCGTTGGAAAGCTCTTTGGCAGCCGCTCGCGTGGCCCCACATCCCGTGGGGTGCGGGCTTTCCGGCGGCCGTCAGCCTCGGCGCCACCGGTGCCCACGTGGCACCGCCGCGCCAGCCTGCGAAGCATTTTCCGGTAGGGCTGGGGCTCTGGCGACAGCTCCCACGCCCGAAGAGCCAGGAGGGAAAGCCGTGCCTCGTTGGAAAGCTCTTTGGCAGCCGCTCGCGTGGCCCCACAGCCCGTGGGGCTGCGGGCTTTGCGGCGGCCGTCAGCCTCGGCGCCACCGGCGCCCACGTGGCGCCGCCGCGCCAGCCTGCGAAGCATTTTCCGGTAGGGCCGCGACTCTGGCAACAGCTCCCACGCCCGAAGAGCCAGGAGGAAAAGCCGTGCCTCGTTGGAAAGCTCTTTGCCAGCCGCTCGCGTGGCCCCACAGCCCGTGGGGCTGCGGGCTTTCCGGCAGCCGTCAGCCACGGCGCCACCGGCGCCCATGTGGCGCCGCCGCGCCAGCCTGCGAAGCATTTTCCGGTAGGGCCGCGGCTCTGGCGACAGCTCCTATGCCCGAAGAGCCAGGAGGGAAAGCCGTGCCTCGTTGGAAAGCTCTTTGGCAGCCGCTCGCGTGGCCCCACAGCCCGTGGGGCTGGGGGCTTTCCGGCGGCTGTCAGCCTCGGCGCCACCGGCGCCCACGTGGCACCGGCGCGCCAGCCTGCGAAGCATTTTCCGGTAGGGCCGCGGCTCTGGCGACAGCTCCCACGCCCGAAGAGCCAGGAGGGAAAGCCGTGCCTCGTTGGAAAGCTCTTTGGCAGCCGCTCGCGTGGCCCCACAGCCTGTGGGGCTGCGGGGTTTCGGCGGCCGTCAGCCACGGCGCCTCCGGCGCCCATGTGGCGCCGCCGCGCCAGCCTGCGAAGCATTTTCCGGTAGGGCCGCGGCTCTGGCAACAGCTCCCATGCCCGAAGAGCCAGGAGGGAAACCCGTGCCTCGTTGGAAAGCTCTTTGGCAGCCGCTCGTGTGGCCCCACAGCCCGTGGGGCTGCGGGCTTTCCGGCGGCCGTCAGCCTCGGCGCCACCGGCGCCCATGTGGCGCCGCCGCGCCAGCCTGCGAAGCATTTTCCGGTAGGGCCGCGGCTCTGGCGACAGCTCCCACGCCCGAAGAGCCAAGAGGAAAAGCCGTGCCTCGTTGGAAAGCTCTTTGGCAGCCGCTCGCGTGGCCCCACAGCCCGTGGGGCTGCGGGCTTTCCGGCGGCCGTCAGCCTCGGCGCCACCGGCGCCCACGTGGCACCGGCGCGCCAGCCTGCGAAGCATTTTCCGGTAGGGCCGCGGCTCTGGCGACAGCTCCCACGCCCGAAGAGCCAGGATGGAAAGCCGTGCCTCGTTGGAAAGCTCTTTGGCAGCCGCTCGCGTGGCCCCACAGCCCGTGGGGTGCGGGCTTTCCGGCGGCCGTCAGCCTCGGCGCCACCGGTGCCCACGTGGCACCGCCGCGCCAGCCTGCGAAGCATTTTCCGGTAGGGCTGGGGCTCTGGCGACAGCTCCCACGCCCGAAGAGCCAGGAGGGAAAGCCGTGCCTCGTTGGAAAGCTCTTTGGCAGCCGCTCGCGTGGCCCCACAGCCCGTGGGGCTGCGGGCTTTGCGGCGGCCGTCAGCCTCGGCGCCACCGGCGCCCACGTGGCGCCGCCGCGCCAGCCTGCGAAGCATTTTCCGGTAGGGCCGCGACTCTGGCAACAGCTCCCACGCCCGAAGAGCCAGGAGGAAAAGCCGTGCCTCGTTGGAAAGCTCTTTGCCAGCCGCTCGCGTGGCCCCACAGCCCGTGGGGCTGCGGGCTTTCCGGCAGCCGTCAGCCACGGCGCCACCGGCGCCCATGTGGCGCCGCCGCGCCAGCCTGCGAAGCATTTTCCGGTAGGGCCGCGGCTCTGGCGACAGCTCCTATGCCCGAAGAGCCAGGAGGGAAAGCCGTGCCTCGTTGGAAAGCTCTTTGGCAGCCGCTCGCGTGGCCCCACAGCCCGTGGGGCTGGGGGCTTTCCGGCGGCTGTCAGCCTCGGCGCCACCGGCGCCCACGTGGCACCGGCGCGCCAGCCTGCGAAGCATTTTCCGGTAGGGCCGCGGCTCTGGCGACAGCTCCCACGCCCGAAGAGCCAGGAGGGAAAGCCGTGCCTCGTTGGAAAGCTCTTTGGCAGCCGCTCGCGTGGCCCCACAGCCCGTGGGGCTGGGGGCTTTGCGGCGGCCGTCAGCCTCGGCGCCACCGGCGCCCACGTGGCATGCCGCGCCAGCCTGCGACGCATTGTCCGGTAGGGCTGGGGCTCTGGCGACAGCTCC
Organism: Rissa tridactyla; assembly: GCF_028500815.1. NCBI lineage: Eukaryota > Metazoa > Chordata > Aves > Charadriiformes > Laridae > Rissa > Rissa tridactyla. Next base: position 10,577 of record NW_026529605.1, read on the forward strand.
CACGCCCGAAGAGCCAGGAGGGAAAGCCGTGCCTCGTTGGAAAGCTCTTTGGCAGCCGCTCGCGTGGCCCCACAGCCTGTGGGGCTGCGGGGTTTCCGGCGGCCGTCAGCCACGGCGCCACCGGCGCCCATGTGGCGCCGCCGCGCCAGCCTGCGAAGCATTTTCCGGTAGGGCCGCGGCTCTGGCGACAGCTCCCACGCCCGAAGAGCCAAGAGGAAAAGCCGTGCCTCGTTGGAAAGCTCTTTGGCAGCCGCTCGTGTGGCCCCACAGCCCGTGGGGCTGGGGGCTTTGCGGCGGCCGTCAGCCTCGGCGCCACCGGCGCCCACGTGGCATGCCGCGCCAGCCTGCGACGCATTTTCCGGTAGGGCCGCGGCTCTGGCGACAGCTCCCATGCCCGAAGAGCCAGGAGGGAAAGCCGTGCCTCGTTGGAAAGCTCTTTGCCAGCCGCTCGTGTGGCCCCACAGCTCGTGGGGCTGCGGGCTTTCCGGCGGCCGTCAGCCTCGGCGCCACCGGCGCCCACGTGGCACCGGCGTGCCAGCCTGCGAAGCATTTTCCGGTAGGGCCGCGGCTCTGGCGACAGCTCCCACGCCTGAAGAGCCAGGAGGGAAAGCCGTGCCTCGTTGGAAAGCTCTTTGGCAGCCGCTCGCGTGGCCCCACATCCCGTGGGGCTGCGGGCTTTGCGGAGGCCGTCAGCCTCGGCGCCACCGGTGCCCACGTGGCACCGCCGCGCCAGCCTGCGAAGCATTTTCCGGTAGGGCTGGGGCTCTGGCGACAGCTCCCACGCCCGAAGAGCCAGGAGGGAAAGCCGTGCCTCGTTGGAAAGCTCTTTGGCAGCCGCTCGCGTGGCCCCACAGCCCGTGGGGCTGCGGGCTTTGCGGCGGCCGTCAGCCTCGGTGCCACCTGCGCCCACGTGGCGCTGCTGCGCCAGCCTGCGAAGCATTTTCCGGTAGGGCCGCGACTCTGGCTACAGCTCCCACGCCCGAAGAGCCAGGAGGGAAAGCCGTGCCTCGTTGGAAAGCTCTTTGCCAGCCGCTCGCGTGGCCCCACAGCCCGTGGGGCTGGGGGCTTTCCGGCGTCCGTCAGCCTCGGCGCCACCGGCGCCCACGTGGCACCGCCGCGCCAGCCTGCGAAGCATTTTCCGGTAGGGCCGCGGCTCTGGCGACAGCTCCCACGCCCGAAGAGCCAGGAGGGAAAGCCGTGCCTCGTTGGAAAGCTCTTTGGCAGCCGCTCGCGTGGCCCCACAGCCCGTGGGGCTGCGGGCTTTCCGGCGGCCGTCAGCCTCGGCGCCACCGGTGCCCACGTGGCACCGCCGCGCCAGCCTGCGAAGCATTTTCCGGTAGGGCTGGGGCTCTGGCGACAGCTCCCACGCCCGAAGAGCCAGGAGGGAAAGCCGTGCCTCGTTGGAAAGCTCTTTGGCAGCCGCTCGCGTGGCCCCACAGCCCGTGGGGCTGCGGGCTTTCCGGCGGCCGTCAGCCTCGGTGCCACCGGCGCCCACGTGGCGCTGCTGCGCCAGCCTGCGAAGCATATTCCGGTAGGGCCGGGGCTCTGGCGAAAGCTCCCACGCCCGAAGAGCCAGGAGGGAAAGCCATGCCTCGTTGGAAAGCTCTTTGGCATCCGCTCGCGTGGCCCCACAGCCCGTGGGGCTGCGGGCTATGCGGCGGCCGTCAGCCTCGGCGCCACCGGCGCCCACGTGGCTCCGGCGCGCCAGCCTGCGAAGCATTTTCCGGTAGGGCCACGGCTCTAGCGACAGCTCCCACGCCCGAAGAGCCAGGAGGGAAAGCCGTGCCTCGTTGGAAAGCTCTTTGGCAGCCGCTCGCGTGGCCCCACAGCCCGTGGGGCTGCGGGCTTTGCGGCGGCCGTCAGCCTCGGCGCCACCAACGGCCACGTGGTGCCGCCGCGCCAGCCTGCGAAGCATTTTCCGGTAGGGCCGCGACTCTGGCGACAGCTCCCACGCCCGAAGAGCCAGGAGGAAAAGCCGTGCCTCGTTGGAAAGCTCTTTGCCAGCCCCTTGCGTGGCCCCACAGCCCGTGGGGCTGCGGGCTTTGCGGCGGCCGTCAGCCTCGGCGCCACCAACGCCCACGTGGCGCCGCCGCGCCAGCCTGCGAAGCATTTTCCGGTAGGGCCGCGGCTCTGGCGACAGCTCCCACGCCCGAAGACCCAGGAGGGAAAGCCGTGCCTCGTTGGAAAGCTCTTTGGAAGCCGCTCGCGTGGCCCCACAGCCCGTGGGGCTGGGGGCTTTCCGGCGTCCGTCAGCCTCGGCGACACCGGCGCCCACGTGGCACCGGCGCGCCAGCCTGCGAAGCATTTTCCGGTAGGGCCGCGGCTCTGGCGACAGCTCCCACGCCGGTAGAGCCAGGAGGGAAAGCCGTGCCTCGTTGGAAAGCTCTTTGGCAGCCGCTCACGTGGCCCCACAGCCCGTGGGGCTGCGGGCTTTCCGGCGGCCGTCAACCTCGGCGCCACCGGCGCCCACGTGGCGCCGCCGCGCCAGCCTGCGAAGCACTTTCCGGTAGGGCCGCCGTTCTGGCCAAAGCTCCCACGCCCGAAGAGCCAGGAGGGAAAGCCGTGCCTCGTTGGAAAGCTCTTTGGCAGCCGCTCGCGTGGCCCCACAGCCCGTGGGGCTGCGGGCTTTCCGGCGGCCGTCAGCCTCGTCGCCACCGGCGCCCACGTGGCGCCCCCGCGCCAGCCTGTGAAGCATTTTCCGGTAGGGCCGCGGCTCTGGCGACAGCTCCCACGCCCGAAGAGCCAGGAGGAAAAGCCGTGCCTCGTTGGAAAGCTCTTTGGTAGCCGCTTGCGTGGCCCCACAGCCCGTGGGGCTGCGGGCTTTCCGGCGGCCGTCAGCCACCGCGCCACCGGCGCCCACGTGGCACCGCCGCACCAGCCTGCGAAGCATTTTCCAGTAGGGCCGCGGCTCTGGCGACAGCTCCCACGCCCGAAGAGCCAGGAGGGAAAGCCGTGCCTCGTTGGAAAGCTCTTTGGCAGCCGCTCACGTGGCCCCACAGCAAGTGGGGCTGCGGGCTTTCCGGCGGCCGTCAGCCTCGGCGCCACCGGCGCCCACGTGGCGCCGGCGCGCCAGCCTGCGAAGCATTTTCCGGTAGGGCCGCGGCTCTGGCGACAGCTCCCACGCCTGAGGAGCCAGGAGGGAAAGCCGTGCCTCGTTGGAAAGCTCTTTGGCAGCCGCTTGCGTGGCCCCACAGCCCGTGGGGCTGCGGGCTTTCCGGCGGCCGTCAGCCACCGCGCCACCGGCGCCCACGTGGCACCGCCGCACCAGCCTGCGAAGCATTTTCCGGTAGGGCCGCGGCTCTGGCGACAGCTCCCACGCCCGAAGAGCCAGGAGGGAAAGCCGTGCCTCGTTGGAAAGCTCTTTGCCAGCCGCTCGCGTGGCCCCACAGCCCGTGGGGCTGCGGGCTTTCCAGCGGCCGTCAGCCACGGCGCCACCGGCGCCCATGTGGCGCCGCCGCGCCAGCCTGCGAAGCATTTTCCGGTAGGGCCGCGGCTCTGGCGACAGCTCCCATGCCCGAAGAGCCAGGAGGGAAAGCCGTGCCTCTTGGAAAGCTCTTTGCCAGCCGCTCGCGTGGCCCCACAGCCCGTGGGGCTGGGGGTTTTCCGGCGGCTGTCAGCCTCGGCGCCACCGGCGCCCACGTGTCACCGGCGCGCCAGCCTGCGAAGCATTTTCCGGTAGGGCCGCGGCTCTGGCGACAGCTCCCACGCCCGAAGAGCCAGGAGGGAAAGCCGTGCCTCGTTGGAAAGCTCTTTGGCAGCCGCTCGCGTGGCCCCACAGCCCGTGGGGCTGGGGGCTTTGCGGCGGCCGTCAGCCTCGGCGCCACCGGCGCCCACGTGGCATGCCGCGCCAGCCTGCGACGCTTTGTCCGGTAGGGCTGGGGCTCTGGCGACAGCTCCCACGCCCGAAGAGCCAGGAGGGAAAGCCGTGCCTCGTTGGAAAGCTCTTTGGCAGCCGCTCGCGTGGCCCCACAGCCTGTGGGGCTGCGGGGTTTCGGCGGCCGTCAGCCACGGCGCCTCCGGCGCCCATGTGGCGCCGCCGCGCCAGCCTGCGAAGCATTTTCCGGTAGGGCCGCGGCTCTGGCGACAGCTCCCATGCCCGAAGAGCCAGGAGGGAAACCCGTGCCTCGTTGGAAAGCTCTTTGGCAGCCGCTCGTGTGGCCCCACAGCCCGTGGGGCTGCGGGCTTTCCGGCGGCCGTCAGCCTCGGCGCCACCAGCGCCCATGTGGCGCCGCCGCGCCAGCCTGCGAAGCATTTTCCGGTAGGGCCGCGGCTCTGGCGACAGCTCCCACGCCCGAAGAGCCAAGAGGAAAAGCCGTGCCTCGTTGGAAAGCTCTTTGGCAGCCGCTCGCGTGGCCCCCACAGCCCGTGGGGCTGCGGGCTTTCCGGCGGCCGTCAGCCTCGGCGCCACCGGCGCCCACGTGGCACCGGCGCGCCAGCCTGCGAAGCATTTTCCGGTAGGGCCGCGGCTCTGGCGACAGCTCCCACGCCCGAAGAGCCAGGATGGAAAGCCGTGCCTCGTTGGAAAGCTCTTTGGCAGCCGCTCGCGTGGCCCCACATCCCGTGGGGTGCGGGCTTTCCGGCGGCCGTCAGCCTCGGCGCCACCAACGCCCACGTGGCACCGCCGCGCCAGCCTGCGAAGCATTTTCCGGTAGGGCTGGGGCTCTGGCGACAGCTCCCACGCCCGAAGAGCCAGGAGGGAAAGCCGTGCCTCGTTGGAAAGCTCTTTGCCAGCCGCTCGCGTGGCCCCACAGCCCGTGGGGCTGCGGGCTTTCCGGCGGCCGTCAGCCTCGGTGCCACCGGCGCCCACGTGGCGCTGCCGCGCCAGCCTGCGAAGCATATTCCGGTAGGGCCGGGGCTCTGGCGAAAGCTCCCACGCCCGAAGAGCCAGGAGGGAAAGCCATGCCTCGTTGGAAAGCTCTTTGGCAGCCGCTCGCGTGGCCCCACAGCCCGTGCGGCTGCGGGCTTTGCGGCGGCCGTCAGCCTCGGCGACACCGGCGCCCACGTGGCACCGGCGCGCCAGCCTGCGAAGCATTTTCCGGTAGGGCCACGGCTCTAGCGACAGCTCCCACGCCCGAAGAGCCAGGAGGGAAAGCCGTGCCTCGTTGGAAAGCTCTTTGGCAGCCGCTCGCGTGGCCCCACAGCCCGTGGGGCTGGGGGCTTTCCGGCGGCCGTCAGCCTCGGCGCCACCGGCGCCCACGTGGCGCCGCCGCGCCAGCCTGCGAAGCATTTTCCGGTAGGGCCGCGACTCTGGCGACAGCTCCCACGCCCGAAGAGCCAGGAGGAAAACCCGTGCCTCGTTGGAAAGCTCTTTGGCAGCCGCTCGCGTGGCCCCACAGCCCGTGGGGCTGGGGGCTTTCCGGCGTCCGTCAGCCTCGGTGCCACCGGCGCCCACGTGGCACCGCCGCGCCAGCCTGCGAAGCATTTTCCGGTAGGGCCGCGGCTCTGGCGACAGCTCCCACGCCCGAAGAGCCAGGAGGGAAAGCCGTGCCTCGTTGGAAAGCTCTTTGGCAGCCGCTCGCGTGGCCCCACAGCCCGTGGTGCTGCGGGCTTTCCGGCGGCCGTCAGCCTCGGCGCCACCGGTGCCCACGTGGCACCGCCGCGCCAGCCTGCGAAGCATTTTCCGGTAGGGCTGGGGCTCTGGCGACAGCTCCCACGCCCGAAGAGCCAGGAGGGAAAGCCGTGCCTCGTTGGAAAGCTCTTTGGCAGCCGCTCGCGTGGCCCCACAGCCCGTGGGGCTGCGGGCTTTGCGGCGGCCGTCAGCCTCGGTGCCACCGGCGCCCACGTGGCGCTGCTGCGCCAGCCTGCGAAGCATATTCCGGTAGGGCCGGGTCTCTGGCGAAAGCTCCCACGCCCGAAGAGCCAGGAGGGAAAGCCATGCCTGCTTGGAAAGCTCTTTGGCATCCGCTCGCGTGGCCCCACAGCCCGTGGGGCTGCGGGCTTTGCGGCGGCCGTCAGCCTCGGCGCCACCGGCGCCCACGTGGCACCGGCGCGCCAGCCTGCGAAGCATTTTCCGGTAGGGCCACGGCTCTAGCGACAGCTCCCACGCCCGAAGAGCCAGGAGGGAAAGCCGTGCCTCGTTGGAAAGCTCTTTGGCAGCCGCTCGCGTGGCCCCACAGCCCGTGGGGCTGCGGGCTTTGCGGCGGCCGTCAGCCTCGGCGCCACCAACGCCCACGTGGCGCCGCCGCGCCAGCCTGCGAAGCATTTTCCGGTAGGGCCGCGACTCTGGCGACAGCTCCCACGCCCGAAGAGCCAGGAGGAAAAGCCGTGCCTCGTTGGAAAGCTCTTTGCCAGCCCCTTGCGTGGCCCCACAGCCCGTGGGGCTGCGGGCTTTGCGGCGGCCGTCAGCCTCGGCGCCACCAACGCCCACGTGGCGCCGCCGCGCCAGCCTGCGAAGCATTTTCCGGTAGGGCCGCGGCTCTGGCGACAGCTCCCACGCCCGAAGAGCCAGGAGGGAAAGCCGTGCCTCGTTGGAAAGCTCTTTGGCAGCCGCTGGCGTGGCCCCACAGCCCGTGGGGCTGCGGGGTTTCCGGCGGCCGTCAGCCACGGCGCCACCGGCGCCCACGTGGCGCCCCCGCGCCAGCCTGTGAAGCATTTTCCGGTAGGGCCGCGGCTCTGGCGACAGCTCCCATGCCCGAAGAGCCAGGAGGGAAAGCCGTGCCTCGTTGGAAAGCTCTTTGGCAGCCGCTCGCATGGCCCCACAGCCCGTGGGGCTGCGGGCTTTGCGGCGGCCGTCAGCCTCGGCGCCACCGGCGCCCACGTGGCACCGGCGCGCCAGCCTGCGAAGCATTTTCCGGTAGGGCCACGTCTCTAGCGACAGCTCCCACGCCCGAAGAGCCAGGAGGGAAAGCCGTGCCTCGTTGGAAGGGTCTTTGGCAGCCGCTCGCGTGGCCCCACAGCCCGTGGGGCTGCGGGCTTTGCGGCGGCCGTCAGCCTCGGCGCCACCAACGCCCACGTGGCGCCGCCGCGCCAGCCTGCGAAGCATTTTCCGGTAGGGCCGCGACTCTGGCAACAGCTCCCACGCCCGAAGAGCCAGGAGGAAAAGCCGTGCCTCGTTGGAAAGCTCTTTGCCAACCCCTTGCGTGGCCCCACAGCCCGTGGGGCTGCGGGCTTTGCGGCGGCCGTCAGCCTCGGCGCCACCAACGCCCACGTGGCGCCGCCGCGCCAGCCTGCGAAGCATTTTCCGGTAGGGCCGCGGCTCTGGCGACAGCTCCCACGCCCGAAGAGCCAGGAGGGAAAGCCGTGCCTCGTTGGAAAGCTCTTTGGCAGCCGCTCGCGTGGCCCCACAGCCCGTGGAGCTGGGGGCTTTCCGGCGTCCGTCAGCCTCGGCCCCACCGGCGCCCACATGGCACCGCCGCGCCAGCCTGCGAAGCATTTTCCGGTAGGGCCGCGGCTCTGGCGACAGCTCCCACGCCCGAAGAGCCAGGAGGGAAAGCCGTGCCTCGTTGGAAAGCTCTTTGGCAGCCGCTCGCGTGGCCCCACAGCCCGTGGGGCTGCGGGCTTTGCGGCGGCCGTCAGCCTCGGTGCCACCGGCGCCCACGTGGCGCTGCTGCGCCAGCCTGCGAAGCATATTCCGGTAGGGCCGGGGCTCTGGCGAAAGCTCCCACGCCCGAAGAGCCAGGAGGGAAAGCCATGCCTCGTTGGAAAGCTCTTTGGCATCCGCTCGCGTGGCCCCACAGCCCGTGGGGCTGCGGGCTTTCTGGCGGCCGTCAACCTCGGCACCACCGGCGCCCACGTGGCGCTGCCGCGCCAGCCTGCGAAGCACTTTCCGGTAGGGCCGCCGTTCTCGCCAAAGCTCCCACGCCCGAAGAGCCAGGAGGGAAAGCCGTGCCTCGTTGGAAAGCTCTTTGGCAGCCGCTCGTTTGGCCCCACAGCCTGTGGGGCTGCGGGCTTTACGGCAGCCGTCAGCCTCGGCGACACCGGCGCCCACGTGGCGCTGCCGCGCCAGCCTGCGAAGCATTTTCCGGTATGGCCGCGGCTCTGGCGACAGCTCCCACGCCCGAAGAGCCAGGAGGGAAAGCCGTGCCTCGTTGGAAAGCTCTTTGGCAGCCGCTCGCGTGGCCCCACAGCCCGTGGGGCTGCGGGCTTTGCGGCGGCCGTCAGCCTCGGCGCCACCGGCGCCCACGTGGTGCCGCCGCGCCAGCCTGCAAAGCATTTTCCGGTAGGGCTGCGGCTCTGGCGACAGCTCCCACGCCCGAAGAGCCAGGAGGGAAAGCCGTGCCTCGTTGGAAAGCTCTTTGGCAGCCGCTCGCGTGGCCCCACAGCCCGTGGGGCTGCGGGATTTCCGGCGGCCATGAGTCTCGGCGCCACCCGGCGCCCACGTGGCGCTGCCGCGCCAGCCTGCGAAACACTTTCCGGTAGGGCCGCCGTTCTGGCCAAAGCTCCCACGCCCGAAGAGCCAGGAGGGAAAGCCGTGCCTCGTTGGAAAGCTCTTTGGCAGCCGCTCGCGTGGCCCCACGGCCCTTGGGGCTGGGGGCTTTGCGGCGGCCATCAGCCTCGGCGGCACCGGCGCCCACGTGGCGCCGCCGCGCCAGCCTGCGAAGCATTTTCCGGTAGGGCCGCGGCTCTGGCGACAGCTCCCACGCCCGAAGAGCCAGGACGGAATGCCATGTCTCGTTGGAAATCACTTTGGCAGCCGCTCGCGTGGCCCCACAGCCCGTGGGGCTGCGGGCTTTCCGGCGGCCGTCAGCCTCGGCGACACAAGCGCCCACGTGGCGCCGCCGCGCCAGCCTGCGAAGCATTTTCCGGTAGGGCCGCGGCTCTGGCGACAGCTCCCACGCCCGAAGAGCCAGGAGGGAAAGCCGTGCCTCGTTGGAAAGCTCTTTGGCAGCCGCTCGCGTGGCCCCACAGCCCGTGGGGCTGCGGGCTTTGCGGCGGCAGTCAGCCTCGGCGACACCGGCGCCCACGTGGCGCCGACGCGCCAGCCTGCAAAGCATTTTCCGGTAGGGCCGCGGCTCTGGCGACAGCTCCCACGCCCGAAGAGCCAGGAGGGAAAGCCATGCCTCGTTGGAAACCTCTTTGGCAGCCGCTTGCGTGGCCCCCCAGGCCGTGGGGCTGGGGGCTTTCCGGCGGCCGTCAGCCACGGCGCCACCGGCGCCCACGTGGCGCCGCCGCGCCAGCCTGCGAAGCATTTTCCGGTAGGGCCGCGGCTCTGGCGACAGCTCCCACGCCCGAAGAGCCAGGAGGGAAAGCCGTGCCTCGTTGGAAAGCTCTTTGCCAGCCGCTCGCGTGGCCCTCCAGGCAGTGGGGCTGGGGGCTTTGCGGCGGCCGTCAGCCTCGGCGACACCGGCGCCCACGTCGCGCCGCCGCGCCAGCCTGCGAAGCATTTTCCGGTAGGGCCGCGGCTCTGGCGACAGCTCCCACGCCCGAAGAGCCAGGAGGGAAAGCCGTGCCTCGTTGGAAAGCTCTTTGGCAGCCGCTCGCGTGGCCCCACAGCCCGTGGGGCTGCGGGCTTTGCGGCGGCCGTCAGCCTCGGCGCCACCGGCGCCCACGTGGCGCCGCCGCGCCAGCCTGCGAAGCATTTTCCGGTAGGGCCGCGGCTCTGGCGACAGCTCCCACGCCCGAAGAGCCAGGAGGGAAAGCCGTGCCTCGTTGGAAAGCTCTTTGGCAGCCGCTCGCGTGGCCCCACAGCCCGTGGGGCTGCGGGCTTTGCGACGGCCGTCAGCCTTGGCGCCACCGGCGCCCACGTGGCGCCGGCGCGCCAGCCTGCAAAGCATTTTCCGGTAGGGCCGTGGCTCTGGCAACAGCTCCCACGCCCGAAGAGCCAGGAGGGAAAGCCGTGCCTCGTTGGAAAGCTCTTTGGCAGCCGCTCGTGTGGCCCCACAGCCCGTTGGGCTGCGGGCTTTGCGGCGGCCGTCAGCCTAGGCGCCACCGGCGCCCACGTGGCGCTGCCGCGCCAGCCTGCGAAGCATTTTCCGGTAGGGCCGCGGCTCTGGCGACAGCTCCCAGGCCCGAAGAGCAAGGAGGGAAAGCCGTGCCTCGTTGGAAAGCTCTTTGGCAGCCGCTCGCGTGGCCCCACAGCCTGTGGGGCTGCGGGCTTTCCGGCGGCCGTCAGTCTCGGCGCCACCGGCGCCCACGTGGCGCCGCCGCGCCAGCCTGCGAAGCATTTTCCGGTAGGGCCGCGGCTCTGGCGACAGCTCCCACGCCCGAAGAGCCAGGAGGGAAAGCCGTGCCTCGTTGGAAAGCTCTTTGGCAGCCGCTCGCGTGGCCCCACAGCCCGTGGGGCTGCGGGCTTTCCGGCGGCCTTCAGCCTCGGCGCCACCGGTGCCCACGTGGCGCCGTCGCGCCAGCCTGCGAAGCATTTTCCGGTAGGGCCGCGGCTCTGGCGACAGCTCCCACGCCCGAAGAGCCAGGAGGGAAAGCCATGCCTCGTTGGAAAGCTCTTTGGCAGCCGCTCGCGTGGCCCCACAGCCCGTGGGGCTGCGGGCTTTCCGGCGGCCGTCAGTCTTGGCGACACCGGCGCCCACGTGGCGCCGCCGCGCCAGCCTGCGAAGAATTTTCCGTTAGGGCCGCGGCTCTGGCGACAGCTCCCACGCCCAAAGAGCCAGGAGGGAAAGCCGTGCCTCGTTGGAAAGCTCTTTGGCAGCCGCTCGCGTGGCCCCACAGCCCGTGGGGCTGCGGGCTTTCCAGCGGCCGTCAGCCTCTGCGACACCGGCGCCCACGTGGCGCCGCCACGCCAGCCTGCGAAGCATTTTCCGGTAGGGCCGCGGCTCTGGCGACAGCTCCCACGCCCGAAGAGCCAGGAGGGAAAGCCGTGCCTCCTTGGAAAGCTCTTTGGCAGCCGCTCGCGTGGCCCCACACCCCGTGGGGCTGCGGGCTTTCCGGCGGCCGTTAGCCTCGGCGACAGCGGCGCCAAGGCGGCGCCGCCGCGCCACCCTGCGAAGCATTTTCCGGTAGGGCCGGGGCTCTGGCGACAGCTCCCACGCCCGAAGAGCCAGGAGGGAAAGCCGTGCCTCCTTGGAAAGCTCTTTGGCAGCCGCTCGCGTGGCCCCACAGCCCGTGGAGCTGCGGGCTTTCCGGCGGCCGTCAGCCTCGGCGCCACCAGTGCACACGTGGCGCTGCCCGCGCCAGCCTGCGAAACATTTTCCGGTAGGGCCGCGGCTCTGGCGACAGCTCCCACGCCCGAAGAGCCAGGAGGGAAAGCCGTGCCTCGTTGGAAAGCTCTTTGGCAGCTGCTCACGTGGCCCCACAGCCCGTGGGGCTGCGGGCTTTGCGGCGGCCGTCAGCCTCGGCGACACCGGCGCCCACGTGGCGCCGCCAGGCCAGCCTGCGAAGCATTTTCCGGTAGGGCCGCGGCTCTGGCGACAGCTCCCACGCCCGAAGATCCAGGAGGGAATGCCATGCCTCGTTGGAAATCTCTTTGGCAGCCGCTCGCGTGGCCCCACAGCCCGTGGGGCTGCGGGCTTTCCGGCGGCCGTCAGCCTCGGCGCCACTGGCGCCCACGTGGCGCCGCCGCGCCAGCCTGCGAAGCATTTTCCGGTAGGGCCGCGGCTCTGGCGACAGCTCCCACGCCCGAAGAGCCAGGAGGGAAAGCCGTGCCTCGTTGGAAAGCTCTTTGGCAGCCGCTCGCGTGGCCCCACATCCCGTGGGGTGCGGGCTTTGCGGCGGCCGTCAGCCTCGGCGACACCGGCGCCCACGTGGCACCGGCGCGCCAGCCTGCGAAGCATTTTCCGGTAGGGCCACGGCTCTAGCGACAGCTCCCACGCCCGAAGAGCCAGGAGGGAAAGCCGTGCCTCGTTGGAAAGCTCTTTGGCAGCCGCTCGCGTGGCCCCACAGCCCGTGGGGCTGCGGGCTTTGCGGCGGCCGTCAGCCTCGGCGCCACCGGCGCCCACGTGGCGCCGCCGCGCCAGCCTGCGAAGCATTTTCCGGTAGGGCCGCGACTCTGGCAACAGCTCCCACGCCCGAAGAGCCAGGAGGAAAAGCCGTGCCTCATTGGAAAGCTCTTTGGCAGCCGCTCGCGTGGCCCCACAGCCCGTGGGGCTGGGGGCTTTCCGGCATCCGTCAGCCTCGGCGCCACCGGCGCCCACGTGGCACCGCCGCGCCAGCCTGCGAAGCATTTTCCGGTAGGGCTGGGGCTCTGGCGACAGCTCCCACGCCCGAAGAGCCAGGAGGGAAAGCCGTGCCTCGTTGGAAAGCTCTTTGGCAGCCGCTCGCGTGGCCCCACAGCCCGTGGGGCTGCGGGCTTTCCGGCGGCCGTCAGCCTCGGTGCCACCGGCGCCCACGTGGCGCTGCTGCGCCAGCCTGCGAAGCATATTCCGGTAGGGCCGGGGCTCTGGCGAAAGCTCCCACGCCCGAAGAGCCAGGAGGGAAAGCCATGCCTCGATGGAAAGCTCTTTGGCATCCGCTCGCGTGGCCCCACAGCCCGTGGGGCTGCGGGCTTTGCGGCGGCCGTCAGCCTCGGCGCCACCGGCGCCCACGTGGCACCGGCGCGCCAGCCTGCGAAGCATTTTCCGGTAGGGCCACGGCTCTAGCGACAGCTCCCACGCCCGAAGAGCCAGGAGGGAAAGCCGTGCCTTGTTGGAAAGCTCTTTGGCAGCCGCTCGCGTGGCCCCACAGCCCGTGGGGCTGCGGGCTTTCCGGCGGCCGTCAGCCTCGGCGCCACCAACGCCCACGTGGCGCCGCCGCGCCAGCCTGCGAAGCATTTTCCGGTAGGGCCGCGACTCTGGCGACAGCTCCCACGCCCGAAGAGCCAGGTGGGAAAGCCGTGCCTCGTTGGAAAGCTCTTTGCCAGCGCCTTGCGTGGCCCCACAGCCCGTGGGGCTGCGGGCTTTGCGGCGGCCGTCAGCCTCTGCGCCACCAACGCCCACGTGGCGCCGCCGCGCCAGCCTGCGAAGCATTTTCCGGTAGGGCCGCGGCTCTGGCGACAGCTCCCACGCCCGAAGAGCCAGGAGGAAAAGCCGTGCCTCGTTGGAAAGCTCTTTGGCAGCCGCTCGCGTGGCCCCACAGCCCGTGGGGCTGCGGGGTTTCCGGCGGCCGTCAGCCACGGTGCCACCGGCGCCCACGTGGCGCCCCCGCGCCAGCCTGTGAAGCATTTTCCGGTAGGGCCGCGGCTCTGGCGACAGCTCCCATGCCCGAAGAGCCAGGAGGGAAAGCCGTGCCTCCTTGGAAAGCTCTTTGGCAGCCGCTCGCGTGGCCCCACAGCCCGTGGGGCTGCGGGCTTTGCGGCGGCCGTCAGCCTCGGCGACACCGGCGCCCACGTGGCACCGGCGCGCCAGCCTGCGAAGCATTTTCCGGTAGGGCCACGGCTCTAGCGACAGCTCCCACGCCCGAAGAGCCAGAGGAGGGAAAGCCGTGCCTCGTTGGAAAGCTCTTTGGCAGCCGCTCGCGTGGCCCCACAGCCCGTGGGGCTGCGGGCTTTGCGGCGGCCGTCAGCCTCGGCGCCACCAACGCCCACGTGGCGCCGCCGCCAGCCTGCGAAGCATTTTCCGGTAGGGCCGCGACTCTGGCAACAGCTCCCACGCCCGAAGAGCCAGGAGGAAAAGCCGTGCCTCGTTGGAAAGCTCTTTGCCAGCCCCTTGCGTGGCCCCACAGCCCGTGGGGCTGCGGGCTTTGCGGCGGCCGTCAGCCTCGGCGCCACCAACGCCCACGTGGCACCGCCGCGCCAGCCTGCGAAGCATTTTCCGGTAGGGCCGCGGCTCTGGCGACAGCTCCCACGCCCGAAGAGCCAGGAGGGAAAGCCGTGCCTCGCTGGAAAGCTCTTTGGCAGCCGCTCGCGTCGCCCCACAGCCCGTGGGGCTGGGGGCTTTCCGGCGTCCGTCAGCCTCGGCGCCACCGGCGCCCACGTGGCACCGCCGCGCCAGCCTGCGAAGCATTTTCCGGTAGGGCCGCGGCTCTGGCGACAGCTCCCACGCCCGAAGAGCCAGGAGGGAAAGCCGTGCCTCGTTGGAAAGCTCTTTGGCAGCCGCTCGCGTGGCCCCACAGCCCGTGGGGCTGCGGGCTTTGCGGCGGCCGTCAGCCTCGGCGCCACCGGCGCCCACGTGGTGCCGCCGCGCCAGCCTGCAAAGCATTTTCCGGTAGGGCTGCGGCTCTGGCGACAGCTCCCACGCCCGAAGAGCCAGGAGGGAAAGCCGTGCCTCGTTGGAAAGCTCTTTGGCTGCCGCTCGCGTGGCCCCATGGCCCTTGGGGCTGGGGGCTTTCCGGCGGCTGTCAGCCTCGGCGACACCGGCGCCCACGTGGCGCCGCCGCGCCAGCCTGCGAAGCATTTTCCGGTAGGGCCGCGGCTCTGGCGACAGCTCCCACGCCCGAAGAGCCAGGAGGGAAAGCCGTGCCTCGTTGGAAAACGCTTTGGCAGCCGCTCGCGTGGCCCCACGGCCCGTGGGGCTGCGGGCTTTGCGGCGGCCGTCAGCCTCGGCGCTGCCGCGCCAGCCTGTGAAGCATTTTCCGGTAGGGCCGACGCTCTGGCGACAGCTCCCACGCCCGAAGAGCCAGGAGGGAAAGCCGTGCCTCGTTGGAAAGCTCTTTGGCAGCCGCTCGCGTGGCCCCACAGCCCGTGGGGCTGCGGGCTTTGCGGCGGCAGTCAGCCTCGGCGCCACCGGCGCCCACGTGGCGCCGCCGCGCCAGCCTGCGAAGCATTTTCCGGTAGGGCCGCGGCTCTGGCGACAGCTCCCACGCCCGAAGAGCCAGGAGGGAAAGCCATGCCTCGTTGGAAAGCTCTTTGGCAGCCGCTCGCGTTGCCCCCCAGGCCGTGGGGCTGCGGGCTTTCCGGCGGCCGTCAGCCACGGCGCCACCGGCGCCCACGTGGCGCCGCCGCGCCAGCGTGCGAAGCATTTTCCGGTAGGGCCGCGGCTCTGGCGACAGCTCCCATGCCCGAAGAGCCAGGAGGGAAAGCCGTGCCTCGTTGGAAAGCTCTTTGGCAGCCACTCGCGTGGCCCCACGGCCCGTGGGGCTGCGGGATTTCCGGCGGCCATGAGTCTCGGCGCCACCGGCGCCCACGTGGCGCTGCCGCGCCAGCCTGCGAAACACTTTCCGGTAGGGCCGCCGTTCTGGCCAAAGCTCCCACGCCCGAAGAGCCAGGAGGGAAAGCCGTGCCTCGTTGGAAAGCTCTTTGGCAGCCGCTCGCGTGGCCCCACAGCCTGTGGGGCTGCGGGCTTTCCGGCAGCCGACAGCCTCGGCGCCACTGGCGCCCACGTGACGCCGCCGCGCCAGCCTGCGAAGCATTTTCCGGTATGGCCGCGGCTGTGGCGACAGCTCCCACGCCCGAAGAGCCAGGAGGGAAAGCCGTGCCTCGTTGGAAAGCTCTTTGGCAGCCGCTCGCGTGGCCCCACAGCCCGTGGGGCTGCGGGCTTTCCGGCGGCCGTCAGCCTCGGCGCCACCGGCGCCCACGTGGTGCCGCCGCGCCAGCCTGCAAAGCATTTTCCGGTAGGGCTGCGGCTCTGGCGACAGCTCCCACGCCCGAAGAGCCAGGAGGGAAAGCCATGCCTCGTTGGAAAGCTCTTTGGCAGCCGCTCGCGTGGCCCCACAGCCCGTGGGGCTGGGGGCTTTGCGGCGGCCGTCAGCCTCGGCGCCACCGGCGCCCACGTGGCGCCGCCGCACCAGCCTGCGAAGCACTTTCCGGTAGGGCCGCCGTTCTGGCCAAAGCTCCCACGCCCGAAGAGCCAGGAGGGAAAGCCGTGCCTCGTTGGAAAGCTCTTTGGCAGCCGCTCGCGTGGCCCCACAGCCCGTGGGGCTGCGGGATTTCCGGCGGCCGTCAGCCTCGTCGCCACCGGCGCCCACGTGGCGCCGCCGCGCCAGCCTGTGAAGCATTTTCCGGTAGGGCCGCGGCTCTGGCGACAGCTCCCACGCCCGAAGAGCCAGGAGGAAAAGCCGTGCCTCGTTGGAAAGCTCTTTGGTAGCCGCTTGCGTGGCCCCACAGCACGTGGGGCTGCGGGCTTTCCGGCGGCCGTCAGCCACCGCGCCACCGGCGCCCACGTGGCACCGCCGCACCAGCCTGCGAAGCATTTTCCAGTAGGGCCGCGGCTCTGGCGACAGCTCCCACGCCTGAAGAGCCAGGAGGGAAAGCCGTGCCTCGTTGGAAAGCTCTTTGGCAGCCGCTTGCGTGGCCCCACAGCCCGTGGGGCTGCGGGCTTTCCGGCGGCCGTCAGCCTCGGCGCCAGCGGCGCCCACGTGGCACCGCCGCACCAGCCTGCGAAGCATTTTCCGGTAGGGCCGCGGCTCTGGCGACAGCTCCCACGCCCGAAGAGCCAGGAGGGAAAGCCGTGCCTCGTTGGAAAGCTCTTTGGCAGCCGCTCGCGTGGCCCCACAGCCCGTGGGGCTGCGGGCTTTGCGGCGGCCGTCAGCCTCGGCGCCACCGGCGCCCACGTGGCGCCGCCGCGCCAGCCTGCGAAGCATTTTCCGGTAGGGCCGCGACTCTGGCGACAGCTCCCACGCCCGAAGAGCCAGGAGGAAAAGCCGTGCCTCGTTGGAAAGCTCTTTGCCAGCCGCTCGCGTGGCCCCACAGCCCGTGGGGCTGCGGGCTTTCCAGCGGCCGTCAGCCACGGCGCCACCGGCGCCCATGTGGCGCCGCCGCGCCAGCCTGCGAAGCATTTTCCGGTAGGGCCGCGGCTCTGGCGACAGCTCCCACGCCCGAAGAGCCAGGAGGGAAAGCCGTGCCTCGTTGGAAAGCTCTTTGGCAGCTGCTCACGTGGCCCCACAGCCCGTGGGGCTGCGGGCTTTGCGGCGGCCGTCAGCCTCGGCGACACTGGCGCCCACGTGGCGCCGCCAGGCCAGCCTGCGAAGCATTTTCCGGTATGGCCGCGGCTGTGGCGACAGCTCCCACGCCCGAAGAGCCAGGAGGGAAAGCCGTGCCTCGTTGGAAAGCTCTTTGGCAGCCGCTCGCGTGGCCCCACAGCCCGTGGGGCTGCGGGCTTTCCGGCGGCCGTCAGCCTCGGCGCCACCGGCGCCCACGTGGTGCCGCCGCGCCAGCCTGCAAAGCATTTTCCGGTAGGGCTGCGGCTCTGGCGACAGCTCCCACGCCCGAAGAGCCAGGAGGGAAAGCCATGCCTCGTTGGAAAGCTCTTTGGCAGCCGCTCGCGTGGCCCCACAGCCCGTGGGGCTGGGGGCTTTGCGGCGGCCGTCAGCCTCGGCGCCACCGGCGCCCACGTGGCGCCGCCGCACCAGCCTGCGAAGCACTTTCCGGTAGGGCCGCCGTTCTGGCCAAAGCTCCCACGCCCGAAGAGCCAGGAGGGAAAGCCGTGCCTCGTTGGAAAGCTCTTTGGCAGCCGCTCGCGTGGCCCCACAGCCCGTGGGGCTGCGGGATTTCCGGCGGCCGTCAGCCTCGTCGCCACCGGCGCCCACGTGGCGCCGCCGCGCCAGCCTGTGAAGCATTTTCCGGTAGGGCCGCGGCTCTGGCGACAGCTCCCACGCCCGAAGAGCCAGGAGGAAAAGCCGTGCCTCGTTGGAAAGCTCTTTGGTAGCCGCTTGCGTGGCCCCACAGCACGTGGGGCTGCGGGCTTTCCGGCGGCCGTCAGCCACCGCGCCACCGGCGCCCACGTGGCACCGCCGCACCAGCCTGCGAAGCATTTTCCAGTAGGGCCGCGGCTCTGGCGACAGCTCCCACGCCTGAAGAGCCAGGAGGGAAAGCCGTGCCTCGTTGGAAAGCTCTTTGGCAGCCGCTTGCGTGGCCCCACAGCCCGTGGGGCTGCGGGCTTTCCGGCGGCCGTCAGCCTCGGCGCCAGCGGCGCCCACGTGGCACCGCCGCACCAGCCTGCGAAGCATTTTCCGGTAGGGCCGCGGCTCTGGCGACAGCTCCCACGCCCGAAGAGCCAGGAGGAAAAGCCGTGCCTCGTTGGAAAGCTCTTTGCCAGCCGCTCGCGTGGCCCCACAGCCCGTGGGGCTGCGGGCTTTCCAGCGGCCGTCAGCCACGGCGCCACCGGCGCCCATGTGGCGCCGCCGCGCCAGCCTGCGAAGCATTTTCCGGTAGGGCCGCGGCTCTGGCGACAGCTCCCATGCCCGAAGAGCCAGGAGGGAAAGCCGTGCCTCGTTGGAAAGCTCTTTGGCAGCCGCTCGCGTGGCCCCACAGCCCGTGGGGCTGGGGGCTTTCCGGCGGCTGTCAGCCTCGGCGCCACCGGCGCCCACGTGGCGCTGCCGCGCCAGCCTGCGAAGCATTTTCCGGTAGGGCCGCGGCTCTGGCGACAGCTCCCACGCCCGAAGAGCCAGGAGGGAAAGCCGTGCCTCGTTGGAAAGCTCTTTGGCAGCTGCTCACGTGGCCCCACAGCCCGTGGGGCTGCGGGCTTTGCGGCGGCCGTCAGCCTCGGCGACACTGGCGCCCACGTGGCGCCGCCAGGCCAGCCTGCGAAGCATTTTCCGGTAGGGCCGCGGCTCTGGCGACAGCTCCCACGCCCGAAGATCCAGGAGGGAATGCCATGCCTCGTTGGAAATCTCTTTGGCAGCCGCTCGCGTGGCCCCACAGCCCGTGGGGCTGCGGGCTTTCCGGCGGCCGTCAGCCTCGGCGCCACTGGCGCCCACGTGGCGCCGCCGCGCCAGCCTGCGAAGCATTTTCCGGTAGGGCCGCGGCTCTGGCGACAGCTCCCACGCCCGAAGAGCCAGGAGGGAAAGCCGTGCCTCGTTGGAAAGCTCTTTGGCAGCCGCTCGCGTGGCCCCACATCCCGTGGGGTGCGGGCTTTGCGGCGGCCGTCAGCCTCGGCGACACCGGCGCCCACGTGGCACCGGCGCGCCAGCCTGCGAAGCATTTTCCGGTAGGGCCACGGCTCTAGCGACAGCTCCCACGCCCGAAGAGCCAGGAGGGAAAGCCGTGCCTCGTTGGAAAGCTCTTTGGCAGCCGCTCGCGTGGCCCCACAGCCCGTGGGGCTGCGGGCTTTGCGGCGGCCGTCAGCCTCGGCGCCACCGGCGCCCACGTGGCGCCGCCGCGCCAGCCTGCGAAGCATTTTCCGGTAGGGCCGCGACTCTGGCAACAGCTCCCACGCCCGAAGAGCCAGGAGGAAAAGCCGTGCCTCATTGGAAAGCTCTTTGGCAGCCGCTCGCGTGGCCCCACAGCCCGTGGGGCTGGGGGCTTTCCGGCATCCGTCAGCCTCGGCGCCACCGGCGCCCACGTGGCACCGCCGCGCCAGCCTGCGAAGCATTTTCCGGTAGGGCTGGGGCTCTGGCGACAGCTCCCACGCCCGAAGAGCCAGGAGGGAAAGCCGTGCCTCGTTGGAAAGCTCTTTGGCAGCCGCTCGCGTGGCCCCACAGCCCGTGGGGCTGCGGGCTTTCCGGCGGCCGTCAGCCTCGGTGCCACCGGCGCCCACGTGGCGCTGCTGCGCCAGCCTGCGAAGCATATTCCGGTAGGGCCGGGGCTCTGGCGAAAGCTCCCACGCCCGAAGAGCCAGGAGGGAAAGCCATGCCTCGTTGGAAAGCTCTTTGGCATCCGCTCGCGTGGCCCCACAGCCCGTGGGGCTGCGGGCTTTGCGGCGGCCGTCAGCCTCGGCGCCACCGGCGCCCACGTGGCACCGGCGCGCCAGCCTGCGAAGCATTTTCCGGTAGGGCCGCGGCTCTAGCGACAGCTCCCACGCCCGAAGAGCCAGGAGGGAAAGCCGTGCCTTGTTGGAAAGCTCTTTGGCAGCCGCTCGCGTGGCCCCACAGCCCGTGGGGCTGCGGGCTTTCCGGCGGCCGTCAGCCTCGGCGCCACCAACGCCCACGTGGCGCCGCCGCGCCAGCCTGCGAAGCATTTTCCGGTAGGGCCGCGACTCTGGCGACAGCTCCCACGCCCGAAGAGCCAGGTGGGAAAGCCGTGCCTCGTTGGAAAGCTCTTTGCCAGCGCCTTGCGTGGCCCCACAGCCCGTGGGGCTGCGGGCTTTGCGGCGGCCGTCAGCCTCGGCGCCAGCGGCGCCCACGTGGCGCCGCCGCGCCAGCCTGCGAAGCATTTTCCGGTAGGGCCGCGGCTCTGGCGACAGCTCCCACGCCCGAAGAGCCAGGAGGAAAAGCCGTGCCTCGTTGGAAAGCTCTTTGGCAGCCGCTCGCGTGGCCCCACAGCCCGTGGGGCTGCGGGGTTTCCGGCGGCCGTCAGCCACGGTGCCACCGGCGCCCACGTGGCGCCCCCGCGCCAGCCTGTGAAGCATTTTCCGGTAGGGCCGCGGCTCTGGCGACAGCTCCCATGCCCGAAGAGCCAGGAGGGAAAGCCGTGCCTCCTTGGAAAGCTCTTTGGCAGCCGCTCGCGTGGCCCCACAGCCCGTGGGGCTGCGGGCTTTGCGGCGGCCGTCAGCCTCGGCGCCACCGGCGCCCACGTGGCGCCGCCGCGCCAGCGTGCGAAGCATTTTCCGGTAGGGCCGCGGCTCTGGCGACAGCTCCCATGCCCGAAGAGCCAGGAGGGAAAGCCGTGCCTCGTTGGAAAGCTCTTTGGCAGCCACTCGCGTGGCCCCACGGCCCGTGGGGCTGCGGGATTTCCGGCGGCCATGAGTCTCGGCGCCACCGGCGCCCACGTGGCGCTGCCGCGCCAGCCTGCGAAACACTTTCCGGTAGGGCCGCGGCTCTGGCGACAGCTCCCACGCCCGAAGAGCCAGGAGGGAAAGCCGTGCCTCGTTGGAAAGCTCTTTGGCAGCCGCTCGCGTGGCCCCACAGCCTGTGGGGCTGCGGGCTTTCCGGCAGCCGACAGCCTCGGCGCCACTGGCGCCCACGTGACGCCGCCGCGCCAGCCTGCGAAGCATTTTCCGGTATGGCCGCGGCTCTGGCGACAGCTCCCACGCCCGAAGAGCCAGGAGGGAAAGCCGTGCCTCGTTGGAAAGCTCTTTGGCAGCCGCTCGCGTGGCCCCACATCCCGTGGGGTGCGGGCTTTCCGGCGGCCGTCAGCCTCGGCGCCACCGGCGCCCACGTGGTGCCGCCGCGCCAGCCTGCAAAGCATTTTCCGGTAGGGCCGCGGCTCTGGCGACAGCTCCCACGCCCGAAGAGCCAGGAGGGAAAGCCGTGCCTCGTTGGAAAGCTCTTTGGCAGCCGCTCGCGTGGCCCCACAGCCCGTGGGGCTGCGGGCTTTGCGGCGGCCGTCAGCCTCGGCGCCACCGGCGCCCACGTGGCGCCGCCGCGCCAGCCTGCGAAGCATTTTCCGGTAGGGCCGCGACTCTGGCAACAGCTCCCACGCCCGAAGAGCCAGGAGGAAAAGCCGTGCCTCATTGGAAAGCTCTTTGGCAGCCGCTCGCGTGGCCCCACAGCCCGTGGGGCTGGGGGCTTTCCGGCATCCGTCAGCCTCGGCGCCACCGGCGCCCACGTGGCACCGCCGCGCCAGCCTGCGAAGCATTTTCCGGTAGGGCTGGGGCTCTGGCGACAGCTCCCACGCCCGAAGAGCCAGGAGGGAAAGCCGTGCCTCGTTGGAAAGCTCTTTGGCAGCCGCTCGCGTGGCCCCACAGCCCGTGGGGCTGCGGGCTTTCCGGCGGCCGTCAGCCTCGGTGCCACCGGCGCCCACGTGGCGCTGCTGCGCCAGCCTGCGAAGCATATTCCGGTAGGGCCGGGGCTCTGGCGAAAGCTCCCACGCCCGAAGAGCCAGGAGGGAAAGCCGTGCCTCGTTGGAAAGCTCTTTGGCATCCGCTCGCGTGGCCCCACAGCCCGTGGGGCTGCGGGCTTTGCGGCGGCCGTCAGCCTCGGCGCCACCGGCGCCCACGTGGCACCGGCGCGCCAGCCTGCGAAGCATTTTCCGGTAGGGCCGCGGCTCTAGCGACAGCTCCCACGCCCGAAGAGCCAGGAGGGAAAGCCGTGCCTTGTTGGAAAGCTCTTTGGCAGCCGCTCGCGTGGCCCCACAGCCCGTGGGGCTGCGGGCTTTCCGGCGGCCGTCAGCCTCGGCGCCACCAACGCCCACGTGGCGCCGCCGCGCCAGCCTGCGAAGCATTTTCCGGTAGGGCCGCGACTCTGGCGACAGCTCCCACGCCCGAAGAGCCAGGTGGGAAAGCCGTGCCTCGTTGGAAAGCTCTTTGCCAGCGCCTTGCGTGGCCCCACAGCCCGTGGGGCTGCGGGCTTTGCGGCGGCCGTCAGCCTCGGCGCCACCAACGCCCACGTGGCGCCGCCGCGCCAGCCTGCGAAGCATTTTCCGGTAGGGCCGCGGCTCTGGCGACAGCTCCCACGCCCGAAGAGCCAGGAGGAAAAGCCGTGCCTCGTTGGAAAGCTCTTTGGCAGCCGCTCGCGTGGCCCCACAGCCCGTGGGGCTGCGGGGTTTCCGGCGGCCGTCAGCCACGGTGCCACCGGCGCCCACGTGGCGCCCCCGCGCCAGCCTGTGAAGCATTTTCCGGTAGGGCCGCGGCTCTGGCGACAGCTCCCATGCCCGAAGAGCCAGGAGGGAAAGCCGTGCCTCCTTGGAAAGCTCTTTGGCAGCCGCTCGCGTGGCCCCACAGCCCGTGGGGCTGCGGGCTTTGCGGCGGCCGTCAGCCTCGGCGCCACCGGCGCCCACGTGGCACCGGCGCGCCAGCCTGCGAAGCATTTTCCGGTAGGGCCACGGCTCTAGCGACAGCTCCCACGCCCGAAGAGCCAGGAGGGAAAGCCGTGCCTCGTTGGAAAGCTCTTTGGCAGCCGCTCGCGTGGCCCCACAGCCCGTGGGGCTGCGGGCTTTGCGGCGGCCGTCAGCCTCGGCGCCACCAACGCCCACGTGGCGCCGCCGCGCCAGCCTGCGAAGCATTTTCCGGTAGGGCCGCGACTCTGGCAACAGCTCCCACGCCCGAAGAGCCAGGAGGAAAAGCCGTGCCTCGTTGGAAAGCTCTTTGCCAGCCCCTTGCGTGGCCCCACAGCCCGTGGGGCTGCGGGCTTTGCGGCGGCCGTCAGCCTCGGCGCCACCAACGCCCACGTGGCACCGCCGCGCCAGCCTGCGAAGCATTTTCCGGTAGGGCCGCGGCTCTGGCGACAGCTCCCACGCCCGAAGAGCCAGGAGGGAAAGCCGTGCCTCGCTGGAAAGCTCTTTGGCAGCCGCTCGCGTGGCCCCACAGCCCGTGGGGCTGGGGGCTTTCCGGCGTCCGTCAGCCTCGGCGCCACCGGCGCCCACGTGGCACCGCCGCGCCAGCCTGCGAAGCATTTTCCGGTAGGGCCGCGGCTCTGGCGACAGCTCCCACGCCTGAAGAGCCAGGAGGGAAAGCCGTGCCTCGTTGGAAAGCTCTTTGGCAGCCGCTCGCGTGGCCCCACAGCCCGTGGGGCTGGGGGCTTTGCGGCGGCCGTCAGCCTCGGCGCCACCGGCGCCCACGTGGTGCCGCCGCGCCAGCCTGCAAAGCATTTTCCGGTAGGGCTGCGGCTCTGGCGACAGCTCCCACGCCCGAAGAGCCAGGAGGGAAAGCCGTGCCTCGTTGGAAAGCTCTTTGGCAGCCGCTCACGTGGCCCCACAGCCCGTGGGGCTGGGGGCTTTGCGGCGGCCGTCAGCCTCGGCGCCACCGGCGCCCATGTGGCGCCGCCGCACCAGCCTGCAAAGCATTTTCCGGTAGGGCCGCGGCTCTGGCGACAGCTCCCATGCCTGAAGAGCCAGGAGGGAGAGCCGTGCCTCGTTGGAAAGCTCTTTGGCAGCCGCTCGCGTGGCCCCACAGCCCGTGGGGCTGCGGGCTTTGCGGCGGCTGTCAGCGACGGCGCCACCGGCGCCCACGTGGCACCGCCGCGCCAGCCTGCGAAGCATTTTCCGGTAGGGCCGCGGCTCTGGCGACAGCTCCCATGCCCGAAGAGCCAGGAGGGAAAGCCGTGCCTCGTTGGAAAGCTCTTTGGCTGCCGCTCGCGTGGCCCCATGGCCCTTGGGGCTGGGGGCTTTCCGGCGGCTGTCAGCCTCGGCGACACCGGCGCCCACGTGGCGCCGCCGCGCCAGCCTGCGAAGCATTTTCCGGTAGGGCCGCGGCTCTGGCGACAGCTCCCACGCCCGAAGAGCCAGGAGGGAAAGCCGTGCCTCGTTGGAAAACGCTTTGGCAGCCGCTCGCGTGGCCCCACGGCCCGTGGGGCTGCGGGCTTTGCGGCGGCCGTCAGCCTCGGCGCTGCCGCGCCAGCCTGTGAAGCATTTTCCGGTAGGGCCGACGCTCTGGCGACAGCTCCCACGCCCGAAGAGCCAGGAGGGAAAGCCGTGCCTCGTTGGAAAGCTCTTTGGCAGCCGCTCGCGTGGCCCCACAGCCCGTGGGGCTGCGGGCTTTGCGGCGGCAGTCAGCCTCGGCGCCACCGGCGCCCACGTGGCGCCGCCGCGCCAGCGTGCGAAGCATTTTCCGGTAGGGCCGCGGCTCTGGCGACAGCTCCCATGCCCGAAGAGCCAGGAGGGAAAGCCGTGCCTCGTTGGAAAGCTCTTTGGCAGCCACTCGCGTGGCCCCACGGCCCGTGGGGCTGCGGGATTTCCGGCGGCCATGAGTCTCGGCGCCACCGGCGCCCACGTGGCGCTGCCGCGCCAGCCTGCGAAACACTTTCCGGTAGGGCCGCCGTTCTGGCCAAAGCTCCCACGCCCGAAGAGCCAGGAGGGAAAGCCGTGCCTCGTTGGAAAGCTCTTTGGCAGCCGCTCGCGTGGCCCCACAGCCTGTGGGGCTGCGGGCTTTCCGGCAGCCGAGAGCCTCGGCGCCACTGGCGCCCACGTGACGCCGCCGCGCCAGCCTGCGAAGCATTTTCCGGTATGGCCGCGGCTCTGGCGACAGCTCCCACGCCCGAAGAGCCAGGAGGGAAAGCCGTGCCTCGTTGGAAAGCTCTTTGGCAGCCGCTCGCGTGGCCCCACAGCCCGTGGGGCTGCGGGCTTTCCGGCGGCCGTCAGCCTCGGCGCCACCGGCGCCCACGTGGTGCCGCCGCGCCAGCCTGCAAAGCATTTTCCGGTAGGGCTGCGGCTCTGGCGACAGCTCCCACGCCCCGAAGAGCCAGGAGGGAAAGCCATGCCTCGTTGGAAAGCTCTTTGGCAGCCGCTCGCGTGGCCCCACAGCCCGTGGGGCTGGGGGCTTTGCGGCGGCCGTCAGCCTCGGCGCCACCGGCGCCCACGTGGCGCCGCCGCACCAGCCTGCGAAGCACTTTCCGGTAGGGCCGCCGTTCTGGCCAAAGCTCCCACGCCCGAAGAGCCAGGAGGGAAAGCCGTGCCTCGTTGGAAAGCTCTTTGGCAGCCGCTCGCGTGGCCCCACAGCCCGTGGGGCTGCGGGATTTCCGGCGGCCGTCAGCCTCGTCGCCACCGGCGCCCACGTGGCGCCGCCGCGCCAGCCTGTGAAGCATTTTCCGGTAGGGCCGCCGGTCTGGCGACAGCTCCCACGCCCGAAGAGCCAGGAGGAAAAGCCGTGCCTCGTTGGAAAGCTCTTTGGTAGCCGCTTGCGTGGCCCCACAGCACGTGGGGCTGCGGGCTTTCCGGCGGCCGTCAGCCACCGCGCCACCGGCGCCCACGTGGCACCGCCGCACCAGCCTGCGAAGCATTTTCCAGTAGGGCCGCGGCTCTGGCGACAGCTCCCACGCCTGAAGAGCCAGGAGGGAAAGCCGTGCCTCGTTGGAAAGCTCTTTGGCAGCCGCTTGCGTGGCCCCACAGCCCGTGGGGCTGCGGGCTTTCCGGCGGCCGTCAGCCTCGGCGCCAGCGGCGCCCACGTGGCACCGCCGCACCAGCCTGCGAAGCATTTTCCGGTAGGGCCGCGGCTCTGGCGACAGCTCCCACGCCCGAAGAGCCAGGAGGGAAAGCCGTGCCTCGTTGGAAAGCTCTTTGGCAGCCGCTCGCGTGGCCCCACAGCCCGTGGGGCTGCGGGCTTTGCGGCGGCCGTCAGCCTCGGCGCCACCGGCGCCCACGTGGCGCCGCCGCGCCAGCCTGCGAAGCATTTTCCGGTAGGGCCGCGACTCTGGCGACAGCTCCCACGCCCGAAGAGCCAGGAGGAAAAGCCGTGCCTCGTTGGAAAGCTCTTTGCCAGCCGCTCGCGTGGCCCCACAGCCCGTGGGGCTGCGGGCTTTCCAGCGGCCGTCAGCCACGGCGCCACCGGCGCCCATGTGGCGCCGCCGCGCCAGCCTGCGAAGCATTTTCCGGTAGGGCCGCGGCTCTGGCGACAGCTCCCATGCCCGAAGAGCCAGGAGGGAAAGCCGTGCCTCGTTGGAAAGCTCTTTGGCAGCCGCTCGCGTGGCCCCACAGCCCGTGGGGCTGCGGGCTTTCCGGCGGCTGTCAGCCTCGGCGCCACCGGCGCCCACGTGGCACCGGCGCGCCAGCCTGCGAAGCATTTTCCGGTAGGGCCGCGGCTCTGGCGACAGCTCCCACGCCCGAAGAGCCAGGAGGGAAAGCCGTGCCTCGTTGGAAAGCTCTTTGGCAGCCGCTCGCGTGGCCCCACAGCCCGTGGGGCTGGGGGCTTTGCGGCGGCCGTCAGCCTCGGCGCCACCGGCGCCCACGTGGCATGCCGCGCCAGCCTGCGACGCTTTGTCCGGTAGGGCTGGGGCTCTGGCGACAGCTCCCACGCCCGAAGAGCCAGGAGGGAAAGCCGTGCCTCGTTGGAAAGCTCTTTGGCAGCCGCTCGCGTGGCCCCACAGCCTGTGGGGCTGCGGGGTTTCGGCGGCCGTCAGCCACGGCGCCTCCGGCGCCCATGTGGCGCCGCCGCGCCAGCCTGCGAAGCATTTTCCGGTAGGGCCGCGGCTCTGGCAACAGCTCCCATGCCCGAAGAGCCAGGAGGGAAACCCGTGCCTCGTTGGAAAGCTCTTTGGCAGCCGCTCGTGTGGCCCCACAGCCCGTCGGGCTGCGGGCTTTCCGGCGGCCGTCAGCCTCGGCGCCACCGGCGCCCATGTGGCGCCGCCGCGCCAGCCTGCGAAGCATTTTCCGGTAGGGCCGCGGCTCTGGCGACAGCTCCCACGCCCGAAGAGCCAAGAGGAAAAGCCGTGCCTCGTTGGAAAGCTCTTTGGCAGCCGCTCGCGTGGCCCCACAGCCCGTGGGGCTGCGGGCTTTCCGGCGGCCGTCAGCCTCGGCGCCACCGGCGCCCACGTGGCACCGGCGCGCCAGCCTGCGAAGCATTTTCCGGTAGGGCCGCGGCTCTGGCGACAGCTCCCACGCCCGAAGAGCCAGGATGGAAAGCCGTGCCTCGTTGGAAAGCTCTTTGGCAGCCGCTCGCGTGGCCCCACATCCCGTGGGGTGCGGGCTTTCCGGCGGCCGTCAGCCTCGGCGCCACCGGTGCCCACGTGGCACCGCCGCGCCAGCCTGCGAAGCATTTTCCGGTAGGGCTGGGGCTCTGGCGACAGCTCCCACGCCCGAAGAGCCAGGAGGGAAAGCCGTGCCTCGTTGGAAAGCTCTTTGGCAGCCGCTCGCGTGGCCCCACAGCCCGTGGGGCTGCGGGCTTTGCGGCGGCCGTCAGCCTCGGCGCCACCGGCGCCCACGTGGCGCCGCCGCGCCAGCCTGCGAAGCATTTTCCGGTAGGGCCGCGACTCTGGCAACAGCTCCCACGCCCGAAGAGCCAGGAGGAAAAGCCGTGCCTCGTTGGAAAGCTCTTTGCCAGCCGCTCGCGTGGCCCCACAGCCCGTGGGGCTGCGGGCTTTCCGGCAGCCGTCAGCCACGGCGCCACCGGCGCCCATGTGGCGCCGCCGCGCCAGCCTGCGAAGCATTTTCCGGTAGGGCCGCGGCTCTGGCGACAGCTCCTATGCCCGAAGAGCCAGGAGGGAAAGCCGTGCCTCGTTGGAAAGCTCTTTGGCAGCCGCTCGCGTGGCCCCACAGCCCGTGGGGCTGGGGGCTTTCCGGCGGCTGTCAGCCTCGGCGCCACCGGCGCCCACGTGGCACCGGCGCGCCAGCCTGCGAAGCATTTTCCGGTAGGGCCGCGGCTCTGGCGACAGCTCCCACGCCCGAAGAGCCAGGAGGGAAAGCCGTGCCTCGTTGGAAAGCTCTTTGGCAGCCGCTCGCGTGGCCCCACAGCCCGTGGGGCTGGGGGCTTTGCGGCGGCCGTCAGCCTCGGCGCCACCGGCGCCCACGTGGCATGCCGCGCCAGCCTGCGACGCATTGTCCGGTAGGGCTGGGGCTCTGGCGACAGCTCCCACGCCCGAAGAGCCAGGAGGGAAAGCCGTGCCTCGTTGGAAAGCTCTTTGGCAGCCGCTCGCGTGGCCCCACAGCCTGTGGGGCTGCGGGGTTTCCGGCGGCCGTCAGCCACGGCGCCACCGGCGCCCATGTGGCGCCGCCGCGCCAGCCTGCGAAGCATTTTCCGGTAGGGCCGCGACTCTGGCGACAGCTCCCACGCCCGAAGAGCCAAGAGGAAAAGCCGTGCCTCGTTGGAAAGCTCTTTGGCAGCCGCTCGTGTGGCCCCACAGCCCGTGGGGCTGGGGGCTTTGCGGCGGCCGTCAGCCTCGGCGCCACCGGCGCCCACGTGGCATGCCGCGCCAGCCTGCGACGCATTTTCCGGTAGGGCCGCGGCTCTGGCGACAGCTCCCATGCCCGAAGAGCCAGGAGGGAAAGCCGTGCCTCGTTGGAAAGCTCTTTGGCAGCCGCTCGTGTGGCCCCACAGCTCGTGGGGCTGCGGGCTTTCCGGCGGCCGTCAGCCTCGGCGCCACCGGCGCCCACGTGGCACCGGCGCGCCAGCCTGCGAAGCATTTTCCGGTAGGGCCGCGGCTCTGGTGACAGCTCCCACGCCTGAAGAGCCAGGAGGGAAAGCCGTGCCTCGTTGGAAAGCTCTTTGGCAGCCGCTCGCGTGGCCCCACAGCCCGTGGGGCTGCGGGCTTTGCGGCGGCCGTCAGCCTCGGCGCCACCGGTGCCCACGTGGCACCGCCGCGCCAGCCTGCGAAGCATTTTCCGGTAGGGCTGGGGCTCTGGCGACAGCTCCCACGCCCGAAGAGCCAGGAGGGAAAGCCGTGCCTCGTTGGAAAGCTCTTTGGCAGCCGCTCGCGTGGCCCCACAGCCCGTGGGGCTGCGGGCTTTCCGGCGGCCGTCAGCCTCGGCGCCACCAACGGCCACGTGGCGCCGCCGCGCCAGCCTGCGAAGCGTTTTCCGGTAGGGCCGCGACTCTGGCAACAGCTCCCACGCCCGAAGAGCCAGGAGGAAAAGCCGTGCCTCGTTGGAAAGCTCTTTGCCAGCCCCTTGCGTGGCCCCACAGCCCGTGGGGCTGCGGGCTTTGCGGCGGCCGTCAGCCTCGGCGCCACCAACGCCCACGTGGCGCCGCCGCGCCAGCCTGCGAAGCATTTTCCGGTAGGGCCGCGGCTCTGGCGACAGCTCCCACGCCCGAAGACCCAGGAGGGAAAGCCGTGCCTCGTTGTAAAGCTCTTTGGAAGCCGCTCGCGTGGCCCCACAGCCCGTGGGGCTGGGGGCTTTCCGGCGTCCGTCAGCCTCGGCGACACCGGCGCCCACGTGGCACCGGCGCGAGCCTGCGAAGCATTTTCCGGTAGGGCCGCGGCTCTGGCGACAGCTCCCACGCCGGTAGAGCCAGGAGGGAAAGCCGTGCCTCGTTGGAAAGCTCTTTGGCAGCCGCTCACGTGGCCCCACAGCCCGTGGGGCTGCGGGCTTTCCGGCGGCCGTCAACCTCGGCGCCACCGGCGCCCACGTGGCGCCGCCGCGCCAGCCTGCGAAGCACTTTCCGGTAGGGCCGCCGTTCTGGCCAAAGCTCCCACGCCCGAAGAGCCAGGAGGGAAAGCCGTGCCTCGTTGGAAAGCTCTTTGGCAGCCGCTCGCGTGGCCCCACAGCCCGTGGGGCTGCGGGCTTTCCGGCGGCCGTCAGCCTCGTCGCCACCGGCGCCCACGTGGCGCCCCCGCGCCAGCCTGTGAAGCATTTTCCGGTAGGGCCGCGGCTCTGGCGACAGCTCCCACGCCCGAAGAGCCAGGAGGAAAAGCCGTGCCTCGTTGGAAAGCTCTTTGGTAGCCGCTTGCGTGGCCCCACAGCCCGTGGGGCTGCGGGCTTTCCGGCGGCCGTCAGCCACCGCGCCACCGGCGCCCACGTGGCACCGCCGCACCAGCCTGCGAAGCATTTTCCAGTAGGGCCGCGGCTCTGGCGACAGCTCCCACGCCCGAAGAGCCAGGAGGGAAAGCCGTGCCTCGTTGGAAAGCTCTTTGGCAGCCGCTCACGTGGCCCCACAGCAAGTGGGGCTGCGGGCTTTCCGGCGGCCGTCAGCCTCGGCGCCACCGGCGCCCACGTGGCGCCGGCGCGCCAGCCTGCGAAGCATTTTCCGGTAGGGCCGCGGCTCTGGCGACAGCTCCCACGCCTGAAGAGCCAGGAGGGAAAGCCGTGCCTCGTTGGAAAGCTCTTTGGCAGCCGCTTGCGTGGCCCCACAGCCCGTGGGGCTGCGGGCTTTCCGGCGGCCGTCAGCCACCGCGCCACCGGCGCCCACGTGGCACCGCCGCACCAGCCTGCGAAGCATTTTCCCGGTAGGGCCGCGGCTCTGGCGACAGCTCCCACGCCCGAAGAGCCAGGAGGGAAAGCCGTGCCTCGTTGGAAAGCTCTTTGCCAGCCGCTCGCGTGGCCCCACAGCCCGTGGGGCTGCGGGCTTTCCAGCGGCCGTCAGCCACGGCGCCACCGGCGCCCATGTGGCGCCGCCGCGCCAGCCTGCGAAGCATTTTCCGGTAGGGCCGCGGCTCTGGCGACAGCTCCCATGCCCGAAGAGCCAGGAGGGAAAGCCGTGCCTCGTTGGAAAGCTCTTTGGCAGCCGCTCGCGTGGCCCCACAGCCCGTGGGGCTGGGGGTTTTCCGGCGGCTGTCAGCCTCGGCGCCACCGGCGCCCACGTGTCACCGGCGCGCCAGCCTGCGAAGCATTTTCCGGTAGGGCCGCGGCTCTGGCGACAGCTCCCACGCCCGAAGAGCCAGGAGGGAAAGCCGTGCCTCGTTGGAAAGCTCTTTGGCAGCCGCTCGCGTGGCCCCACAGCCCGTGGGGCTGGGGGCTTTGCGGCGGCCGTCAGCCTCGGCGCCACCGGCGCCCACGTGGCATGCCGCGCCAGCCTGCGACGCTTTGTCCGGTAGGGCTGGGGCTCTGGCGACAGCTCCCACGCCCGAAGAGCCAGGAGGGAAAGCCGTGCCTCGTTGGAAAGCTCTTTGGCAGCCGCTCGCGTGGCCCCACAGCCTGTGGGGCTGCGGGGTTTCGGCGGCCGTCAGCCACGGCGCCTCCGGCGCCCATGTGGCGCCGCCGCGCCAGCCTGCGAAGCATTTTCCGGTAGGGCCGCGGCTCTGGCGACAGCTCCCATGCCCGAAGAGCCAGGAGGGAAACCCGTGCCTCGTTGGAAAGCTCTTTGGCAGCCGCTCGTGTGGCCCCACAGCCCGTGGGGCTGCGGGCTTTCCGGCGGCCGTCAGCCTCGGCGCCACCAGCGCCCATGTGGCGCCGCCGCGCCAGCCTGCGAAGCATTTTCCGGTAGGGCCGCGGCTCTGGCGACAGCTCCCACGCCCGAAGAGCCAAGAGGAAAAGCCGTGCCTCGTTGGAAAGCTCTTTGGCAGCCGCTCGCGTGGCCCCACAGCCCGTGGGGCTGCGGGCTTTCCGGCGGCCGTCAGCCTCGGCGCCACCGGCGCCCACGTGGCACCGGCGCGCCAGCCTGCGAAGCATTTTCCGGTAGGGCCGCGGCTCTGGCGACAGCTCCCACGCCCGAAGAGCCAGGATGGAAAGCCGTGCCTCGTTGGAAAGCTCTTTGGCAGCCGCTCGCGTGGCCCCACATCCCGTGGGGTGCGGGCTTTCCGGCGGCCGTCAGCCTCGGCGACACCAACGCCCACGTGGCACCGCCGCGCCAGCCTGCGAAGCATTTTCCGGTAGGGCTGGGGCTCTGGCGACAGCTCCCACGCCCGAAGAGCCAGGAGGGAAAGCCGTGCCTCGTTGGAAAGCTCTTTGGCAGCCGCTCGCGTGGCCCCACAGCCCGTGGGGCTGCGGGCTTTCCGGCGGCCGTCAGCCTCGGTGCCACCGGCGCCCACGTGGCGCTGCCGCGCCAGCCTGCGAAGCATATTCCGGTAGGGCCGGGGCTCTGGCGAAAGCTCCCACGCCCGAAGAGCCAGGAGGGAAAGCCATGCCTCGTTGGAAAGCTCTTTGGCAGCCGCTCGCGTGGCCCCACAGCCCGTGCGGCTGCGGGCTTTGCGGCGGCCGTCAGCCTCGGCGACACCGGCGCCCACGTGGCACCGGCGCGCCAGCCTGCGAAGCATTTTCCGGTAGGGCCACGGCTCTAGCGACAGCTCCCACGCCCGAAGAGCCAGGAGGGAAAGCCGTGCCTCGTTGGAAAGCTCTTTGGCAGCCGCTCGCGTGGCCCCACAGCCCGTGGGGCTGGGGGCTTTCCGGCGGCCGTCAGCCTCGGCGCCACCGGCGCCCACGTGGCGCCGCCGCGCCAGCCTGCGAAGCATTTTCCGGTAGGGCCGCGACTCTGGCGACAGCTCCCACGCCCGAAGAGCCAGGAGGAAAACCCGTGCCTCGTTGGAAAGCTCTTTGGCAGCCGCTCGCGTGGCCCCACAGCCCGTGGGGCTGGGGGCTTTCCGGCGTCCGTCAGCCTCGGTGCCACCGGCGCCCACGTGGCACCGCCGCGCCAGCCTGCGAAGCATTTTCCGGTAGGGCCGCGGCTCTGGCGACAGCTCCCACGCCCGAAGAGCCAGGAGGGAAAGCCGTGCCTCGTTGGAAAGCTCTTTGGCAGCCGCTCGCGTGGCCCCACAGCCCGTGGTGCTGCGGGCTTTCCGGCGGCCGTCAGCCTCGGCGCCACCGGTGCCCACGTGGCACCGCCGCGCCAGCCTGCGAAGCATTTTCCGGTAGGGCTGGGGCTCTGGCGACAGCTCCCACGCCCGAAGAGCCAGGAGGGAAAGCCGTGCCTCGTTGGAAAGCTCTTTGGCAGCCGCTCGCGTGGCCCCACAGCCCGTGGGGCTGCGGGCTTTGCGGCGGCCGTCAGCCTCGGTGCCACCGGCGCCCACGTGGCGCTGCTGCGCCAGCCTGCGAAGCATATTCCGGTAGGGCCGGGTCTCTGGCGAAAGCTCCCACGCCCGAAGAGCCAGGAGGGAAAGCCATGCCTGCTTGGAAAGCTCTTTGGCATTTGCTCGCGTGGCCCCACAGCCCGTGGGGCTGCGGGCTTTGCGGCGGCCGTCAGCCTCGGCGCCACCGGCGCCCACGTGGCACCGGCGCGCCAGCCTGCGAAGCATTTTCCGGTAGGGCCACGGCTCTAGCGACAGCTCCCACGCCCGAAGAGCCAGGAGGGAAAGCCGTGCCTCGTTGGAAAGCTCTTTGGCAGCCGCTCGCGTGGCCCCACAGCCCGTGGGGCTGCGGGCTTTGCGGCGGCCGTCAGCCTCGGCGCCACCAACGCCCACGTGGCGCCGCCGCGCCAGCCTGCGAAGCATTTTCCGGTAGGGCCGCGACTCTGGCGACAGCTCCCACGCCCGAAGAGCCAGGAGGAAAAGCCGTGCCTCGTTGGAAAGCTCTTTGCCAGCCCCTTGCGTGGCCCCACAGCCCGTGGGGCTGCGGGCTTTGCGGCGGCCGTCAGCCTCGGCGCCACCAACGCCCACGTGGCGCCGCCGCGCCAGCCTGCGAAGCATTTTCCGGTAGGGCCGCGGCTCTGGCGACAGCTCCCACGCCCGAAGAGCCAGGAGGGAAAGCCGTGCCTCGTTGGAAAGCTCTTTGGCAGCCGCTCGCGTGGCCCCACAGCCCGTGGGGCTGCGGGGTTTCCGGCGGCCGTCAGCCACGGCGCCACCGGCGCCCACGTGGCGCCCCCGCGCCAGCCTGTGAAGCATTTTCCGGTAGGGCCGCGGCTCTGGCGACAGCTCCCATGCCCGAAGAGCCACGAGGGAAAGCCGTGCCTCGTTGGAAAGCTCTTTGGCAGCCGCTCGCATGGCCCCACAGCCCGTGGGGCTGCGGGCTTTGCGGCGGCCGTCAGCCTCGGCGCCACCGGCGCCCACGTGGCACCGGCGCGCCAGCCTGCGAAGCATTTTCCGGTAGGGCCACGTCTCTAGCGACAGCTCCCACGCCCGAAGAGCCAGGAGGGAAAGCCGTGCCTCGTTGGAAGGGTCTTTGGCAGCCGCTCGCGTGGCCCCACAGCCCGTGGGGCTGCGGGCTTTGCGGCGGCCGTCAGCCTCGGCGCCACCGGTGCCCACGTGGCGCCGCCGCGCCAGCCTGCGAAGCATTTTCCGGTAGGGCCGCGACTCTGGCAACAGCTCCCACGCCCGAAGAGCCAGGAGGAAAAGCCGTGCCTCGTTGGAAAGCTCTTTGCCAGCCCCTTGCGTGGCCCCACAGCCCGTGGGGCTGCGGGCTTTGCGGCGGCCGTCAGCCTCGGCGCCACCAACGCCCACGTGGCGCCGCCGCGCCAGCCTGCGAAGCATTTTCCGGTAGGGCCGCGGCTCTGGCGACAGCTCCCACGCCCGAAGAGCCAGGAGGGAAAGCCGTGCCTCGTTGGAAAGCTCTTTGGCAGCCGCTCGCGTGGCCCCACAGCCCGTGGGGCTGGGGGCTTTCCGGCGTCCGTCAGCCTCGGCCCCACCGGCGCCCACATGGCACCGCCGCGCCAGCCTGCGAAGCATTTTCCGGTAGGGCCGCGGCTCTGGCGACAGCTCCCACGCCCGAAGAGCCAGGAGGGAAAGCCGTGCCTCGTTGGAAAGCTCTTTGGCAGCCGCTCGCGTGGCCCCACAGCCCGTGGGGCTGCGGGCTTTGCGGCGGCCGTCAGCCTCGGTGCCACCGGCGCCCACGTGGCGCTGCTGCGCCAGCCTGCGAAGCATATTCCGGTAGGGCCGGGGCTCTGGCGAAAGCTCCCACGCCCGAAGAGCCAGGAGGGAAAGCCATGCCTCGTTGGAAATCTCTTTGGCATCCGCTCGCGTGGCCCCACAGCCCGTGGGGCTGCGGGCTTTCTGGCGGCCGTCAACCTCGGCACCACCGGCGCCCACGTGGCGCTGCCGCGCCAGCCTGCGAAGCACTTTCCGGTAGGGCCGCCGTTCTCGCCAAAGCTCCCACGCCCGAAGAGCCAGGAGGGAAAGCCGTGCCTCGTTGGAAAGCTCTTTGGCAGCCGCTCGTTTGGCCCCACAGCCTGTGGGGCTGCGGGCTTTACGGCAGCCGTCAGCCTCGGCGACACCGGCGCCCACGTGGCGCTGCCGCGCCAGCCTGCGAAGCATTTTCCGGTATGGCCGCGGCTCTGGCGACAGCTCCCACGCCCGAAGAGCCAGGAGGGAAAGCCGTGCCTCGTTGGAAAGCTCTTTGGCAGCCGCTCGCGTGGCCCCACAGCCCGTGGGGCTGCGGGCTTTGCGGCGGCCGTCAGCCTCGGCGCCACCGGCGCCCACGTGGTGCCGCCGCGCCAGCCTGCAAAGCATTTTCCGGTAGGGCTGCGGCTCTGGCGACAGCTCCCACGCCCGAAGAGCCAGGAGGGAAAGCCGTGCCTCGTTGGAAAGCTCTTTGGCAGCCGCTCGCGTGGCCCCACAGCCCGTGGGGCTGCGGGATTTCCGGCGGCCATGAGTCTCGGCGCCACCGGCGCCCACGTGGCGCTGCCGCGCCAGCCTGCGAAACACTTTCCGGTAGGGCCGCCGTTCTGGCCAAAGCTCCCACGCCCGAAGAGCCAGGAGGGAAAGCCGTGCCTCGTTGGAAAGCTCTTTGGCAGCCGCTCGCGTGGCCCCACGGCCCTTGGGGCTGGGGGCTTTGCGGCGGCCATCAGCCTCGGCGGCACCGGCGCCCACGTGGCGCCGCCGCGCCAGCCTGCGAAGCATTTTCCGGTAGGGCCGCGGCTCTGGCGACAGCTCCCACGCCCGAAGAGCCAGGAGGGAATGCCATGTCTCGTTGGAAATCACTTTGGCAGCCGCTCGCGTGGCCCCACAGCCCGTGGGGCTGCGGGCTTTCCGGCGGCCGTCAGCCTCGGCGACACAAGCGCCCACGTGGCGCCGCCGCGCCAGCCTGCGAAGCATTTTCCGGTAGGGCCGCGGCTCTGGCGACAGCTCCCACGCCCGAAGAGCCAGGAGGGAAAGCCGTGCCTCGTTGGAAAGCTCTTTGGCAGCCGCTCGCGTGGCCCCACAGCCCGTGGGGCTGCGGGCTTTGCGGCGGCAGTCAGCCTCGGCGACACCGGCGCCCACGTGGCGCCGACGCGCCAGCCTGCAAAGCATTTTCCGGTAGGGCCGCGGCTCTGGCGACAGCTCCCACGCCCGAAGAGCCAGGAGGGAAAGCCATGCCTCGTTGGAAACCTCTTTGGCAGCCGCTTGCGTGGCCCCCCAGGCCGTGGGGCTGGGGGCTTTCCGGCGGCCGTCAGCCACGGCGCCACCGGCGCCCACGTGGCGCCGCCGCGCCAGCCTGCGAAGCATTTTCCGGTAGGGCCGCGGCTCTGGCGACAGCTCCCACGCCCGAAGAGCCAGGAGGGAAAGCCGTGCCTCGTTGGAAAGCTCTTTGCCAGCCGCTCGCGTGGCCCTCCAGGCAGTGGGGCTGGGGGCTTTGCGGCGGCCGTCAGCCTCGGCGACACCGGCGCCCACGTCGCGCCGCCGCGCCAGCCTGCGAAGCATTTTCCGGTAGGGCCGCGGCTCTGGCGACAGCTCCCACGCCCGAAGAGCCAGGAGGGAAAGCCGTGCCTCGTTGGAAAGCTCTTTGGCAGCCGCTCGCGTGGCCCCACAGCCCGTGGGGCTGCGGGCTTTGCGGCGGCCGTCAGCCTCGGCGCCACCGGCGCCCACGTGGCGCCGCCGCGCCAGCCTGCGAAGCATTTTCCGGTAGGGCCGCGGCTCTGGCGACAGCTCCCACGCCCGAAGAGCCAGGAGGGAAAGCCGTGCCTCGTTGGAAAGCTCTTTGGCAGCCGCTCGCGTGGCCCCACAGCCCGTGGGGCTGCGGGCTTTGCGACGGCCGTCAGCCTTGGCGCCACCGGCGCCCACGTGGCGCCGGCGCGCCAGCCTGCAAAGCATTTTCCGGTAGGGCCGTGGCTCTGGCAACAGCTCCCACGCCCGAAGAGCCAGGAGGGAAAGCCGTGCCTCGTTGGAAAGCTCTTTGGCAGCCGCTCGTGTGGCCCCACAGCCCGTTGGGCTGCGGGCTTTCCGGCGGCCGTCAGCCTAGGCGCCACCGGCGCCCACGTGGCGCTGCCGCGCCAGCCTGCGAAGCATTTTCCGGTAGGGCCGCGGCTCTGGCGACAGCTCCCACGCCCGAAGAGCAAGGAGGGAAAGCCGTGCCTCGTTGGAAAGCTCTTTGGCAGCCGCTCGCGTGGCCCCACAGCCTGTGGGGCTGCGGGCTTTCCGGCGGCCGTCAGTCTCGGCGCCACCGGCGCCCACGTAGCGCCGCCGCGCCAGCCTGCGAAGCATTTTCCGGTAGGGCCGCGGCTCTGGC
Organism: Rissa tridactyla; assembly: GCF_028500815.1. Taxonomy (NCBI): domain Eukaryota; kingdom Metazoa; phylum Chordata; class Aves; order Charadriiformes; family Laridae; genus Rissa; species Rissa tridactyla. Next base: position 47,565 of record NW_026529605.1, read on the forward strand.
GACAGCTCCCACGCCCGAAGAGCCAGGAGGGAAAGCCGTGCCTCCTTGGAAAGCTCTTTGGCAGCCGCTCGCGTGGCCCCACAGCCCGTGGGGCTGCGGGCTTTCCGGCGGCCTTCAGCCTCGGCGCCACCGGTGCCCACGTGGCGCCGTCGCGCCAGCCTGCGAAGCATTTTCCGGTAGGGCCGCGGCTCTGGCGACAGCTCCCACGCCCGAAGAGCCAGGAGGGAAAGCCATGCCTCGTTGGAAAGCTCTTTGGCAGCCGCTCGCGTGGCCCCACAGCCCGTGGGGCTGCGGGCTTTCCGGCGGCCGTCAGTCTTGGCGACACCGGCGCCCACGTGGCGCCGCCGCGCCAGCCTGCGAAGAATTTTCCGTTAGGGCCGCGGCTCTGGCGACAGCTCCCACGCCCAAAGAGCCAGGAGGGAAAGCCGTGCCTCCTTGGAAAGCTCTTTGGCAGCCGCTCGCGTGGCCCCACAGCCCGTGGGGCTGCGGGCTTTCCAGCGGCCGTCAGCCTCTGCGACACCGGCGCCCACGTGGCGCCGCCACGCCAGCCTGCGAAGCATTTTCCGGTAGGGCCGCGGCTCTGGCGACAGCTCCCACGCCCGAAGAGCCAGGAGGGAAAGCCGTGCCTCCTTGGAAAGCTCTTTGGCAGCCGCTCGCGTGGCCCCACACCCCGTGGGGCTGCGGGCTTTCCGGCGGCCGTTAGCCTCGGCGACAGCGGCGCCAAGGCGGCGCCGCCGCGCCAGCCTGCGAAGCATTTTCCGGTAGGGCCGCGGCTCTGGCGACAGCTCCCACGCCCGAAGAGCCAGGAGGGAAAGCCGTGCCTCGTTGGAAAGCTCTATGGCAGCCGCTCGCGTGGCCCCACAGCCCGTGGAGCTGCGGGCTTTCCGTCGGCCGTCAGCCTCGGCGCCACCAGTGCACACGTGGCGCTGCCGCGCCAGCCTGCGAAACATTTTCCGGTAGGGCCGCGGCTCTGGCGACAGCTCCCACGCCCGAAGAGCCAGGAGGGAAAGCCGTGCCTCGTTGGAAAGCTCTTTGGCAGCTGCTCACGTGGCCCCACAGCCCGTGGGGCTGCGGGCTTTGCGGCGGCCGTCAGCCTCGGCGACACCGGCGCCCACGTGGCGCCGCCGCGCCAGCCTGCGAAGCATTTTCCGGTAGGGCCGCGGCTCTGGCGACAGCTCCCACGCCCGAAGAGCCAGGAGGGAATGCCATGCCTCGTTGGAAATCTCTTTGGCAGCCGCTCGCGTGGCCCCACAGCCCGTGGGGCTGCGGGCTTTCCGGCGGCCGTCAGCCTCGGCGCCACTGGCGCCCACGTGGCGCCGCCGCGCCAGCCTGCGAAGCATTTTCCGGTAGGGCCGCGGCTCTGGCGACAGCTCCCACGCCCGAAGAGCCAGGAGGGAAAGCCGTGCCTCGTTGGAAAGCTCTTTGGCAGCCGCTCGCGTGGCCCCACATCCCGTGGGGTGCGGGCTTTGCGGCGGCCGTCAGCCTCGGCGACACCGGCGCCCACGTGGCACCGGCGCGCCAGCCTGCGAAGCATTTTCCGGTAGGGCCACGGCTCTAGCGACAGCTCCCACGCCCGAAGAGCCAGGAGGGAAAGCCGTGCCTCGTTGGAAAGCTCTTTGGCAGCCGCTCGCGTGGCCCCACAGCCCGTGGGGCTGCGGGCTTTGCGGCGGCCGTCAGCCTCGGCGCCACCGGCGCCCACGTGGCGCCGCCGCGCCAGCCTGCGAAGCATTTTCCGGTAGGGCCGCGACTCTGGCAACAGCTCCCACGCCCGAAGAGCCAGGAGGAAAAGCCGTGCCTCATTGGAAAGCTCTTTGGCAGCCGCTCGCGTGGCCCCACAGCCCGTGGGGCTGGGGGCTTTCCGGCATCCGTCAGCCTCGGCGCCACCGGCGCCCACGTGGCACCGCCGCGCCAGCCTGCGAAGCATTTTCCGGTAGGGCTGGGGCTCTGGCGACAGCTCCCACGCCCGAAGAGCCAGGAGGGAAAGCCGTGCCTCGTTGGAAAGCTCTTTGGCAGCCGCTCGCGTGGCCCCACAGCCCGTGGGGCTGCGGGCTTTCCGGCGGCCGTCAGCCTCGGTGCCACCGGCGCCCACGTGGCGCTGCTGCGCCAGCCTGCGAAGCATATTCCGGTAGGGCCGGGGCTCTGGCGAAAGCTCCCACGCCCGAAGAGCCAGGAGGGAAAGCCATGCCTCGTTGGAAAGCTCTTTGGCATCCGCTCGCGTGGCCCCACAGCCCGTGGGGCTGCGGGCTTTGCGGCGGCCGTCAGCCTCGGCGCCACCGGCGCCCACGTGGCACCGGCGCGCCAGCCTGCGAAGCATTTTCCGGTAGGGCCACGGCTCTAGCGACAGCTCCCACGCCCGAAGAGCCAGGAGGGAAAGCCGTGCCTTGTTGGAAAGCTCTTTGGCAGCCGCTCGCGTGGCCCCACAGCCCGTGGGGCTGCGGGCTTTCCGGCGGCCGTCAGCCTCGGCGCCACCAACGCCCACGTGGCGCCGCCGCGCCAGCCTGCGAAGCATTTTCCGGTAGGGCCGCGACTCTGGCGACAGCTCCCACGCCCGAAGAGCCAGGTGGGAAAGCCGTGCCTCGTTGGAAAGCTCTTTGCCAGCGCCTTGCGTGGCCCCACAGCCCGTGGGGCTGCGGGCTTTGCGGCGGCCGTCAGCCTCGGCGCCACCAACGCCCACGTGGCGCCGCCGCGCCAGCCTGCGAAGCATTTTCCGGTAGGGCCGCGGCTCTGGCGACAGCTCCCACGCCCGAAGAGCCAGGAGGAAAAGCCGTGCCTCGTTGGAAAGCTCTTTGGCAGCCGCTCGCGTGGCCCCACAGCCCGTGGGGCTGCGGGGTTTCCGGCGGCCGTCAGCCACGGTGCCACCGGCGCCCACGTGGCGCCCCCGCGCCAGCCTGTGAAGCATTTTCCGGTAGGGCCGCGGCTCTGGCGACAGCTCCCATGCCCGAAGAGCCAGGAGGGAAAGCCGTGCCTCCTTGGAAAGCTCTTTGGCAGCCGCTCGCGTGGCCCCACAGCCCGTGGGGCTGCGGGCTTTGCGGCGGCCGTCAGCCTCGGCGCCACCGGCGCCCCACGTGGCACCGGCGCGCCAGCCTGCGAAGCATTTTCCGGTAGGGCCACGGCTCTAGCGACAGCTCCCACGCCCGAAGAGCCAGGAGGGAAAGCCGTGCCTCGTTGGAAAGCTCTTTGGCAGCCGCTCGCGTGGCCCCACAGCCCGTGGGGCTGCGGGCTTTGCGGCGGCCGTCAGCCTCGGCGCCACCAACGCCCACGTGGCGCCGCCGCGCCAGCCTGCGAAGCATTTTCCGGTAGGGCCGCGACTCTGGCAACAGCTCCCACGCCCGAAGAGCCAGGAGGAAAAGCCGTGCCTCGCTGGAAAGCTCTTTGGCAGCCGCTCGCGTGGCCCCACAGCCCGTGGGGCTGGGGGCTTTCCGGCGTCCGTCAGCCTCGGCGCCACCGGCGCCCACGTGGCACCGCCGCGCCAGCCTGCGAAGCATTTTCCGGTAGGGCCGCGGCTCTGGCGACAGCTCCCACGCCCGAAGAGCCAGGAGGGAAAGCCGTGCCTCGTTGGAAAGCTCTTTGGCAGCCGCTCGCGTGGCCCCACAGCCCGTGGGGCTGCGGGGTTTCGGCGGCCGTCAGCCTCGGCGCCACCGGCGCCCACGTGGTGCCGCCGCGCCAGCCTGCAAAGCATTTTCCGGTAGGGCTGCGGCTCTGGCGACAGCTCCCACGCCCGAAGAGCCAGGAGGGAAAGCCGTGCCTCGTTGGAAAGCTCTTTGGCAGCCGCTCACGTGGCCCCACAGCCCGTGGGGCTGGGGGCTTTGCGGCGGCCGTCAGCCTCGGCGCCACCGGCGCCCATGTGGCGCCGCCGCACCAGCCTGCAAAGCATTTTCCGGTAGGGCCGCGGCTCTGGCGACAGCTCCCATGCCTGAAGAGCCAGGAGGGAGAGCCGTGCCTCGTTGGAAAGCTCTTTGGCAGCCGCTCGCGTGGCCCCACAGCCCGTGGGGCTGCGGGCTTTGCGGCGGCTGTCAGCGACGGCGCCACCGGCGCCCACGTGGCACCGCCGCGCCAGCCTGCGAAGCATTTTCCGGTAGGGCCGCGGCTCTGGCGACAGCTCCCATGCCCGAAGAGCCAGGAGGGAAAGCCGTGCCTCGTTGGAAAGCTCTTTGGCTGCCGCTCGCGTGGCCCCATGGCCCTTGGGGCTGGGGGCTTTCCGGCGGCTGTCAGCCTCGGCGACACCGGCGCCCACGTGGCGCCGCCGCGCCAGCCTGCGAAGCATTTTCCGGTAGGGCCGCGGCTCTGGCGACAGCTCCCACGCCCGAAGAGCCAGGAGGGAAAGCCGTGCCTCGTTGGAAAACGCTTTGGCAGCCGCTCGCGTGGCCCCACGGCCCGTGGGGCTGCGGGCTTTGCGGCGGCCGTCAGCCTCGGCGCTGCCGCGCCAGCCTGTGAAGCATTTTCCGGTAGGGCCGACGCTCTGGCGACAGCTCCCACGCCCGAAGAGCCAGGAGGGAAAGCCGTGCCTCGTTGGAAAGCTCTTTGGCAGCCGCTCGCGTGGCCCCACAGCCTGTGGGGCTGCGGGCTTTGCGGCGGCAGTCAGCCTCGGCGCCACCGGCGCCCACGTGGCGCCGCCGCGCCAGCCTGCGAAGCATTTTCCGGTAGGGCCGCGGCTCTGGCGACAGCTCCCACGCCCGAAGAGCCAGGAGGGAAAGCCATGCCTCGTTGGAAAGCTCTTTGGCAGCCGCTCGCGTTGCCCCCCAGGCCGTGGGGCTGCGGGCTTTCCGGCGGCCGTCAGCCACGGCGCCACCGGCGCCCACGTGGCGCCGCCGCGCCAGCGTGCGAAGCATTTTCCGGTAGGGCCGCGGCTCTGGCGACAGCTCCCATGCCCGAAGAGCCAGGAGGGAAAGCCGTGCCTCGTTGGAAAGCTCTTTGGCAGCCACTCGCGTGGCCCCACGGCCCGTGGGGCTGCGGGATTTCCGGCGGCCATGAGTCTCGGCGCCACCGGCGCCCACGTGGCGCTGCCGCGCCAGCCTGCGAAACACTTTCCGGTAGGGCCGCCGTTCTGGCCAAAGCTCCCACGCCCGAAGAGCCAGGAGGGAAAGCCGTGCCTCGTTGGAAAGCTCTTTGGCAGCCGCTCGCGTGGCCCCACAGCCTGTGGGGCTGCGGGCTTTCCGGCAGCCGACAGCCTCGGCGCCACTGGCGCCCACGTGACGCCGCCGCGCCAGCCTGCGAAGCATTTTCCGGTATGGCCGCGGCTCTGGCGACAGCTCCCACGCCCGAAGAGCCAGGAGGGAAAGCCGTGCCTCGTTGGAAAGCTCTTTGGCAGCCGCTCGCGTGGCCCCACAGCCCGTGGGGCTGCGGGCTTTCCGGCGGCCGTCAGCCTCGGCGGCACCGGCGCCCACGTGGTGCCGCCGCGCCAGCCTGCAAAGCATTTTCCGGTAGGGCTGCGGCTCTGGCGACAGCTCCCACGCCCGAAGAGCCAGGAGGGAAAGCCATGCCTCGTTGGAAAGCTCTTTGGCAGCCGCTCGCGTGGCCCCACAGCCCGTGGGGCTGGGGGCTTTGCGGCGGCCGTCAGCCTCGGCGCCACCGGCGCCCACGTGGCGCCGCCGCACCAGCCTGCGAAGCATTTTCCGGTAGGGCCGCGGCTCTGGCGACAGCTCCCATGCCTGAAGAGCCAGGAGGGAGAACCGTGCCTCGTTGGCAAGCTCTTTGGCAGCCGCTCGCGTGGCCCCACAGCCCGTGGGGCTTCGGGCTTTCCGGCGGCCGTCAGCCACCGCGCCACCGGCGCCCACGTGGCGCTGCTGCGCCAGCCTGTGAAGCATTTTCCGGTAGGGCCGCGGCTCTGGCGACAGCTCCCATGCCCGAAGAGCCAGGTGGGAAAGCCGTGCCTCGTTGGAAAGCTCTATGGCAGCCGCTCGCGTGGCCCCTCAGCCCGTGGGGCTGCGGGCTTTCCGGCGGCCGTCAGTCTCGGCGCCACCGGCGCCCACGTAGCGCCGCCGCGCCAGCCTGCGAAGCATTTTCCGGTAGGGCCGCGGCTCTGGCGACAGCTCCCACGCCCGAAGAGCCAGGAGGGAAAGCCGTGCCTCGTTGGAAAGCTCTTTGGCAGCCGCTGGCGTGGCCCCACAGCCCGTGGGGCTGCGGGCTTTCCGGCGGCCTTCAGCCTCGGCGCCACCGGTGCCCACGTGGCGCCGTCGCGCCAGCCTGCGAAGCATTTTCCGGTAGGGCCGCGGCTCTGGCGACAGCTCCCACGCCCGAAGAGCCAGGAGGGAAAGCCATGCCTCGTTGGAAAGCTCTTTGGCAGCCGCTCGCGTGGCCCCACAGCCCGTGGGGCTGCGGGCTTTCCGGCGGCCGTCAGTCTTGGCGACACCGGCGCCCACGTGGCGCCGCCGCGCCAGCCTGCGAAGAATTTTCCGTTAGGGCCGCGGCTCTGGCGACAGCTCCCACGCCCAAAGAGCCAGGAGGGAAAGCCGTGCCTCGTTGGAAAGCTCTTTGGCAGCCGCTCGCGTGGCCCCACAGCCCGTGGGGCTGCGGGCTTTCCGGTGGCCGTCAGCCTCTGCGACACCGGCGCCCACGTGGCGCCGCCACGCCAGCCTGCGAAGCATTTTCCGGTAGGGCCGCGGCTCTGGCGACAGCTCCCACGCCCGAAGAGCCAGGAGGGAAAGCCGTGCCTCCTTGGAAAGCTCTTTGGCAGCCGCTCGCGTGGCCCCACAGCCCGTGGGGCTGCGGGCTTTCCGGCGGCCGTTAGCCTCGGCGACAGCGGCGCCAAGGTGGCGCCGCCGCGCCAGCCTGAGAAGCATTTTCCGGTAGGGCCGCGGCTCTGGCGACAGCTCCCACGCCCGAAGAGCCAGGAGGGAAAGCCGTGCCTCGTTGGAAAGCTCTATGGCAGCCGCTCGCGTGGCCCCACAGCCCGTGGGGCTGCGGGCTTTCCGGCGGCCGTCAGCCTCGGCGCCACCGGTGCACACGTGGCGCTGCCGCGCCAGCCTGCGAAACATTTTCCGGTAGGGCCGCGGCTCTGGCGACAGCTCCCACGCCCGAAGAGCCAGGAGGGAAAGCCGTGCCTCGTTGGAAAGCTCTTTGGCAGCCGCTCGCGTGGCCCCACAGCCCGTGGGGCTGCGGGCTTTGCGGCGGCCGTCAGCCTCGGCGCCACCGGCGCCCACGTGGCGCCGGCGCGCCAGCCTGCGAAGCATTTTCCGGTAGGGCCGCGGCTCTGGCGACAGCTCCCACGCCCGAAGAGCCAGGAGGGAAAGCCGTGCCTCGTTGGAAAGCTCTTTGGCAGCCGCTCGCGTGGCCCCACAGCCCGTGGGGCTGCGGGCTTTCCGGCGGCCATGAGCCTCGGCGACACCGGCGCCCACGTGGCGCCGCCAGGCCAGCCTGCGAAGCATTTTCCGGTAGGGCCGCGGCTCTGGCGACAGCTGCCACGCCCGAAGATCCAGGAGGGAATGCCATGCCTCGTTGGAAATCTCTTTGGCAGCCGCTCGCGTGGCCCCACAGCCCGTGGGGCTGCGGGCTTTCCGGCGGCCGTCAGCCTCGGCGACACCAGCGCCCACGTGGCGCCGCCGCGCCAGCCTGCGAAGCATTTTCCGGTAGGGCCGCGGCTCTGGCGACAGCTCCCATGCCCGTAGAGGCAGGAGGGAAAGCCGTGCCTCGTTGGAAAGCTCTTTGGCAGCCGCTCGCGTGGCCCCACAGCCGGTGGGGCTGCGGGCTTTCTGGCGGCCGTCAGCCACGGCGCCACCGGTGCCCACGTGGCGCCGCCGCGCCAGCCTGCGAAGCATTTTCCGGTAGGGCCGCGGCTCTGGCGACAGCTCCCACGCCCGAAGAGCCAGGAGGGAAAGCCGTGCCTCGTTGGAAAGCTCTTTGGCAGCCGCTCGCGTGGCCCCACAGCCCGTGGGGCTGCGGGCTTTCCGGCAGCCGTCAGCCTCGGCAACAACGGTGCCCACGTGGCGCCGCCGCGCCAGCCTGCGAAGCATTTTCCGGTAAGGCCGCGGCTCCGGCGACAGCTCCCACGCCCGAAGAGCCAGGAGGGAAAGCCGTGCCTCGTTGGAAAGCTCTTTGGCAGACGCTGGCGTGGCCCCACAGCCCGTGGGGCTGCGGGCTTTCTGGCGGCCGACAGCCTCGGCGCAACCGGTGCACACATGGCGCTGCCGCGCCAGCCTGCGAAACATTTTCCGGTAGGGCCGCGGCTCTGGCGACAGCTCCCACGCCCGAAGAGCCAGGAGGGAAAGCCGTGCCTCGTTGGAAACCTCTTTGGCAGCTGCTCACGTGGCCCCACAGCCCGTGGGGCTGCGGGCTTTCCGGCGGCCGTCAGCCTCGGCGACACCGGCGCCCACGTGGCGCCGGCGCGCCAGCCTGCGAAGTATTTTCTGGTAGGGCCGCGGCTCTGGCGACAGCTCCCACGCCCGAAGAGCCAGGAGGGAAAGCCGTGCCTCGTTGGAAAGCTCTTTGGCAGCCGCTCGCGTGGCCCCACAGCCCGTGGGGCTGCGGGCTTTCCGGCGCCCCTCAGCCTCGGCGACACCGGCGCCCACGTGGCGCCGCCGCGCCAGCCTGCGAAGCATTTTCCGGTAGGGCCGCGGCTCTGGCGACAGCTCCCACGCCCGAAGAGCCAGGAGGGAAAGCCGTGCCTCCTTGGAAAGCTCTTTGGCAGCCGCTCGCGTGGCCCCACAGCCCGTGGGGCTGCGGGCTTTTCGGCGGCCGTCAGCCTAGGCGACACCAGTGCACACGTGGCGCCGCCGCGCCAGCCTGCGAAGCATTTTCGGTAGGGCCGCGGCTCTGGCGACAGCTCCCACGCCCGAAGAGCCAGGAGGGAAAGCCGTGCCTCGTTGGAAAGCTCTATGGCAGCCGCTCGCGTGGCCCCACGGCCCGTGGGGCTGCGGGCTTTGCGGCGGCCGTCAGCCTCGGCGCTGCCGCGCCAGCCTGTGAAGCATTTTCCGGTAGGGCCGACGCTCTGGCGACAGCTCCCACGCCCGAAGAGCCAGGAGGGAAAGCCGTGCCTCGTTGGAAAGCTCTTTGGCAGCCGCTCGCGTGGCCCCACAGCCTGTGGGGCTGCGGGCTTTGCGGCGGCAGTCAGCCTCGGCGCCACCGGCGCCCACGTGGCGCCGCCGCGCCAGCCTGCGAAGCATTTTCCGGTAGGGCCGCGGCTCTGGCGACAGCTCCCACGCCCGAAGAGCCAGGAGGGAAAGCCATGCCTCGTTGGAAAGCTCTTTGGCAGCCGCTCGCGTTGCCCCCCAGGCCGTGGGGCTGCGGGATTTCCGGCGGCCGTCAGCCACGGCGCCACCGGCGCCCACGTGGCGCCGCCGCGCCAGCGTGCGAAGCATTTTCCGGTAGGGCCGCGGCTCTGGCGACAGCTCCCATGCCCGAAGAGCCAGGAGGGAAAGCCGTGCCTCGTTGGAAAGCTCTTTGGCAGCCACTCGCGTGGCCCCACGGCCCGTGGGGCTGCGGGATTTCCGGCGGCCATGAGTCTCGGCGCCACCGGCGCCCACGTGGCGCTGCCGCGCCAGCCTGCGAAACACTTTCCGGTAGGGCCGCCGTTCTGGCCAAAGCTCCCACGCCCGAAGAGCCAGGAGGGAAAGCCGTGCCTCGTTGGAAAGCTCTTTGGCAGCCGCTCGCGTGGCCCCACAGCCTGTGGGGCTGCGGGCTTTCCGGCAGCCGACAGCCTCGGCGCCACTGGCGCCCACGTGACGCCGCCGCGCCAGCCTGCGAAGCATTTTCCGGTATGGCCGCGGCTCTGGCGACAGCTCCCACGCCCGAAGAGCCAGGAGGGAAAGCCGTGCCTCGTTGGAAAGCTCTTTGGCAGCCGCTCGCGTGGCCCCACAGCCCGTGGGGCTGCGGGCTTTCCGGCGGCCGTCAGCCTCGGCGCCACCGGCGCCCACGTGGTGCCGCCGCGCCAGCCTGCAAAGCATTTTCCGGTAGGGCTGCGGCTCTGGCGACAGCTCCCACGCCCGAAGAGCCAGGAGGGAAAGCCATGCCTCGTTGGAAAGCTCTTTGGCAGCCGCTCGCGTGGCCCCACAGCCCGTGGGGCTGGGGGCTTTGCGGCGGCCGTCAGCCTCGGCGCCACCGGCGCCCACGTGGCGCCGCCGCACCAGCCTGCGAAGCATTTTCCGGTAGGGCCGCGGCTCTGGCGACAGCTCCCATGCCTGAAGAGCCAGGAGGGAGAACCGTGCCTCGTTGGCAAGCTCTTTGGCAGCCGCTCGCGTGGCCCCACAGCCCGTGGGGCTTCGGGCTTTCCGGCGGCCGTCAGCCACCGCGCCACCGGCGCCCACGTGGCGCTGCTGCGCCAGCCTGTGAAGCATTTTCCGGTAGGGCCGCGGCTCTGGCGACAGCTCCCATGCCCGAAGAGCCAGGTGGGAAAGCCGTGCCTCGTTGGAAAGCTCTATGGCAGCCGCTCGCGTGGCCCCTCAGCCCGTGGGGCTGCGGGCTTTCCGGCGGCCGTCAGTCTCGGCGCCACCGGCGCCCACGTAGCGCCGCCGCGCCAGCCTGCGAAGCATTTTCCGGTAGGGCCGCGGCTCTGGCGACAGCTCCCACGCCCGAAGAGCCAGGAGGGAAAGCCGTGCCTCGTTGGAAAGCTCTTTGGCAGCCGCTCGCGTGGCCCCACAGCCCGTGGGGCTGCGGGCTTTCCGGCGGCCTTCAGCCTCGGCGCCACCGGTGCCCACGTGGCGCCGTCGCGCCAGCCTGCGAAGCATTTTCCGGTAGGGCCGCGGCTCTGGCGACAGCTCCCACGCCCGAAGAGCCAGGAGGGAAAGCCATGCCTCGTTGGAAAGCTCTTTGGCAGCCGCTCGCGTGGCCCCACAGCCCGTGGGGCTGCGGGCTTTCCGGCGGCCGTCAGTCTTGGCGACACCGGCGCCCACGTGGCGCCGCCGCGCCAGCCTGCGAAGAATTTTCCGTTAGGGCCGCGGCTCTGGCGACAGCTCCCACGCCCAAAGAGCCAGGAGGGAAAGCCGTGCCTCGTTGGAAAGCTCTTTGGCAGCCGCTCGCGTGGCCCCACAGCCCGTGGGGCTGCGGGCTTTCCGGTGGCCGTCAGCCTCTGCGACACCGGCGCCCACGTGGCGCCGCCACGCCAGCCTGCGAAGCATTTTCCGGTAGGGCCGCGGCTCTGGCGACAGCTCCCACGCCCGAAGAGCCAGGAGGGAAAGCCGTGCCTCCTTGGAAAGCTCTTTGGCAGCCGCTGGCGTGGCCCCACAGCCCGTGGGGCTGCGGGCTTTCCGGCGGCCGTTAGCCTCGGCGACAGCGGCGCCAAGGTGGCGCCGCCGCGCCAGCCTGAGAAGCATTTTCCGGTAGGGCCGCGGCTCTGGCGACAGCTCCCACGCCCGAAGAGCCAGGAGGGAAAGCCGTGCCTCGTTGGAAAGCTCTATGGCAGCCGCTCGCGTGGCCCCACAGCCCGTGGGGCTGGGGGCTTTCCGGCGTCTGTCAGCCTCGGCGCCACCGGTGCACACGTGGCGCTGCCGCGCCAGCCTGCGAAACATTTTCCGGTAGGGCCGCGGCTCTGGCGACAGCTCCCACGCCCGAAGAGCCAGGAGGGAAAGCCGTGCCTCGTTGGAAAGCTCTTTGGCAGCCGCTCGCGTGGCCCCACAGCCCGTGGGGCTGCGGGCTTTGCGGCGGCCGTCAGCCTCGGCGCCACCGGCGCCCACGTGGCGCTGCCGCGCCAGCCTGCGAAGCATTTTCCGGTAGGGCCGCGGCTCTGGCGACAGCTCCCACGCCCGAAGAGCCAGGAGGGAAAGCCGTGCCTCATTGGAAAGCTCTTTGGCAGCCGCTCGCGTGGCCCCACAGCCCGTGGGGCTGCGGGCTTTCCGGCGGCCATGAGCCTCGGCGACACCGGCGCCCACGTGGCGCCGCCAGGCCAGCCTGCGAAGCATTTTCCGGTAGGGCCGCGGCTCTGGCGACAGCTCCCACGCCCGAAGATCCAGGAGGGAATGCCATGCCTCGTTGGAAATCTCTTTGGCAGCCGCTCGCGTGGCCCCACAGCCCGTGGGGCTGCGGGCTTTCCGGCGGCCGTCAGCCTCGGCGACACCAGCGCCCACGTGGCGCCGCCGCGCCAGCCTGCGAAGCATTTTCCGGTAGGGCCGCGGCTCTGGCGACAGCTCCCATGCCCGTAGAGGCAGGAGGGAAAGCCGTGCCTCGTTGGAAAGCTCTTTGGCAGCCGCTCGCGTGGCCCCACAGCCGGTGGGGCTGCGGGCTTTCTGGCGGCCGTCAGCCACGGCGCCACCGGTGCCCACGTGGCGCCGCCGCGCCAGCCTGCGAAGCATTTTCCGGTAGGGCCGCGGCTCTGGCGACAGCTCCCACGCCCGAAGAGCCAGGAGGGAAAGCCGTGCCTCGTTGGAAAGCTCTTTGGCAGCCGCTCGCGGGGCCCCACAGCCCGTGGGGCTGCGGGCTTTTTGGCGGCCGTCAGCCTTGGCGCCACCGGCGCCCACGTGGCGCCGCCGTGCCAGCCTGCGAAGCATTTTCCGGTAGGGCCGCGGCTCTGGCGACAGCTCCCAGGGCCGAAGAGCCAGGAGGGAAAGCCGTGCCTCATTGGAAAGCTCTTTGGCAGCCGCTCACGTGGCCCCACAGCCCGTGGGGCTGCGGGCTTTGCGGCGGCAATCAGCCTCGCTAACACCGGCGCGCACGTGGCGCCGCCGCGCCAGCCTGCGAAGCATTTTCCGGTATGGCCGCGGCTCTGGCGACAGCTCCCACGCCCGAAGAGCCAGGAGGGAAAGCCGTGCCTCCTTGGAAAGCTCTTTGGCAGCCGCTCACGTGGCCCCACAGCCCGTGGGGCTGCGGGCTTTCCGGCGGCCGTCAGCCTCGGCGACACAAGTGCCCACGTTGCCCTGCGGCGCCAGCCTGCGAAGCATTTTCCGTTAGAGCCGCGGCTCTGGCGACAGCTCCCACGCCCGAAGAGCCAGGAGGGAAAGCCGTGCCTCCTTGGAAAGCTCTTTGGCAGCCGCTCACGTGGCCCCACAGCCCGTGGGGCTGCGGGCTTTTTGGCGGCCGTCAGCCTTGGCGACACCGGCGCCCACGTGGCGCCGCCGTGCCAGCCTGCGAAGCATTTTCCAGTAGGGCCGCGGCTCTGGCGACAGCCCCCCACCCGAAGAGCCAGGAGGGAAAGCCGTGCCTCGTTGGAAAGCTCTTTGGCAGCCGCTCGCGTGGCCCCACAGCCCGTGGGGCTGCGGGCTTTCCGGCGGCCGTCAGCCTCGGCGACACAAGCGCCCACGTGGCGCCGCCGCGCCAGCCTGCGAAGCATTTTCCGGTAGGGCCGCGTCTCTGGCGACAGCTCCCACGCCCGAAGAGCCAGGAGGGAAAGCCGTGCCTCGTTGGAAAGCTCTTTGGCAGCCGCTCGCGTGGCCCCACAGCCCGTCGGGCTGCGGGCTTTCCGGCGGCCGTGAGCCTCGGCGACACCTGCGCCCACGTGGCGCCGCCGCGCCAGGCTGCGAAGCATTTTCCGGTAGGGCCGCGGCTCTGGCGACAGCTCCCACGCCCGAAGAGCCAGGAGGGAAAGCCGTGCCTCGTTGGAAAGCTCTTTGGCAGCCGCTCGTGTGGCCCCACAGCCCGTGGGGCTGCGGGCTTTCCGGCGGCCGTCAGCCTCGGCGACACAAGTGCCCACGTGGCGCTGCGGCGCCAGCCTGCGAAGCATTTTCCGGTAGGGCCGCGGCTCTGGCGACAGCTCCCACGCCCGAAGAGCCAGGAGGGAAAGCCGTGCCTCCTTGGAAAGCTCTTTGGCAGCCGCTCGCGTGGCCCCACAGCCCGTGGGGCTGCGGGCTTTCCGGCGGCCGTCAGCCTCGGCAACACCGGCACCCACGTGGAGCCGCCGCGCCAGCCTGCGAACCATTGTCCGGTAGGGCCGCGGCTCTGGCGACAGCTCCCACGCCCGAAGAGCCAGGAGGGAAAGCCGTGCCTCGTTGGAAAGCTCTTTGGCAGCCGCTCATGTGGCCCCACAGCCCGTGGGGCTGCGGGCTTTGCGGCGGCCGTCAGCCTCGGCGACACCGGCGCCAACGTGGCGCCGCCGCGACAGCCTGCGAAGCATTTTCCGGTAGGGCCACGGCTCTGGCGACAGCTCCCACTCCCGAAGAGCCAGGAGGGAAAGCCATGCCTCATTGGAAAGCTCTTTGGCAGCCGCTCACGTGGCCCCACAGCCCGTGGGGCTGCGGGCTTTCCGGCGGCCATCAGCCTTGGCGACACCGGCGCCCACGTGGCGCCGCCGCGCCAGCCTGCGAAGCATTTTCCGGTAGGGCTGCGGCTCTGGCGACAGCTCCCACACCCGAAGAGCCAGGAGGGAAAGCCGTGCCTCGTTGGAAAGCTCTTTGGCAGCCGCTCGCGTGGCCCCACAGCCCGTGGGGCTGCGGGCTTTCCGGCGGCCGTCAGCCTCGGCGACACCGGCACCCACGTGGCGCCGCCGCGCCAGCCTGCGAAGCATTTTCCGGTAGGGCCGCGGCTCTGGCGACAGCTCCCACGCCCGAAGAGCCAGGAGGGAAAGCCATGCCTCGTTGGAAAGATCTTTCGCAGCTGCTCGCGTGGCCCCACAGCCCGTGAGCCTGCGGGCTTTTCGGCGGCCGTCAGCCTCGGCAACACCGGCGCCCACGTGGAGCCGCCGCGCCAGCCTGCGAACCATTGTCCGGTAGGGCCGCGGCTCTGGCGACAGCTCCCACTCCCGAAGAGCCAGGAGGGAAAGCCGTGCCTCGTTGGAAAGCTCTTTGGCAGCCGCTCATGTGGCCCCACAGCCCGTGGGGCTGCGGGCTTTCCGGCGGCCGTCAGCCTCGGCGACACCGGCGCCCACGTGGCGCCGCCGCGACAGCCTGCGAAGCATTTTCCGGTAGGGCCACGGCTCTGGCGACAGCTCCCACTCCCGAAGAGCCAGGAGGGAAAGCCGTGCCTCATTGGAAAGCTCTTTGGCAGCCGCTCACGTGGCCCCACAGCCCGTGGGGCTGCGGGCTTTCCGGCGGCCATCAGCCTTGGCGACACCGGCGCCCACGTGGCGCCGCCGCGCCAGCCTGCGAAGCATTTTCCGGTAGGGCTGCGGCTCTGGCGACAGCTCCCATGCCCGAAGAGCCAGGAGGGAAAGCCGTGCCTCATTGGAAAGCTCTTTGGCAGCCGCTCGCGTGGCCCCACAGCCCGTGGGGCTGCGGGCTTTCAGGCGGCCGTCAGCCTCGGCGACACCGGCACCCACGTGGCGCCGCCGCGCCAGCCTGCGAAGCATTTTCCGGTAGGGCCGCGGCTCTGGCGACAGCTCCCACGCCCGAAGAGCCAGGAGGGAAACCCGTGCCTCGTTGGAAAGCTCTTTGGCAGCCGCTCGCGTGGCCCCACAGTCCGTGGGGCTGCGGGCTTTCCGGCGGCCGTCAGCCTCGGCGACACCGGCGCCCACGTGGAGCCCCCGCGCCAGCCTGCGAAGCATTTTCCGGTAGGGCCGCGGCTCTGGCGACAGCTCCCACGCCCGAAGAGCCAGGAGGGACAGCCGTGCCTCGTTGGAAATCTCTTTGGCAGCAGCTCGCGTGGCCCCACAGCCCGTGGGGCTGCGGGCTTTCCGGTAGCCATCAGCCTCTGCGCCACCGGCGCCCACGTGGCGCCGCCGTGCCAGGCTGCGAAGCATTTTCCGGTAGGGCCGCGTCTCTGGCGACAGCTCCCACGCCCGAAGAGCCAGGAGGGAAAGCCGTGCCTCGTTGGAAAGCTCTTTGGCAGCCGCTCGCGTGGCCCCACAGCCCGTGGGGCTGCGGGCTTTTCGGTGGCCGTCAGCCTCGGCGACACCAGTGCCCACGTGGCGCCGCCGCGCCAGCCTGCGAAGCATTTTCCGGTAGGGCCGCGGCTCTGGCGACAGCTCCCATGCCCGAAGAGCCAGGAGGGAAAGCCGTGCCTCCTTGGAAAGTACTTTGGCAGCCGCTCGCGGGGCCCCACAGCCCGTGGGGCTGCGGGCTTTCCGGCGGCCATCAGCCTCGGTGACAAAGGTGCCCACGTGGCGCCGCCGCGCCAGCCTGCGAAGCATTTTCCGGTAGGGCCGCGGCTCTGGCGACAGCTCCCACGCCCGAAGAGCCAGGAGGGAAAGCCGTGCCTCGTTGGAAAGCTCTTTGGCAGCCGCTCGCGTGGCCCCACAGCCCGTGGGGCTACGGGCTTTCCGGCGGCCGTCAGCCTCGGTGACACCTGCGACCACGTGGCACCGCCGCGCCAGCCTGCGAAGCATTTTCCGGTAGGGCCGCGGCTCTGGCGACAGCTCCCATGCCCGAAGAGCCAGGAGGGAAAGCCGTGCCTCCTTGGAAAGTTCTTTGGCAGCCGCTCGCGGGGCCCCACAGCCCGTGGGGCTGCGGGCTTTCCGGCGGCCATCAGCCTCGGTGACAAAGGTGCCCACGTGGCGCCGCCGCGCCAGCCTGCGAAGCATTTTCCGGTAGGGCCGCGGCTCTGGCGACAGCTCCCACGCCCGAAGAGCCAGGAGGGAAAGCCGTGCCTCGTTGGAAAGCTCTTTGGCAGCCGCTCGCGTGGCCCCACAGCCCTTGGGGCTACGTGCTTTCCGGCGGCCGTCAGCCTCGGTGACACCTGCGACCACGTGGCACCGCCGCGCCAGCCTGCGAAGCATTTTCCGGTAGGGCCGCGGCTCTGGCGACAGCTCCCACGCCCGAAGAGCCAGGAGGGAAAGCCATGCCTCGTTGGAAAGATCTTTCGCAGCTGCTCGCGTGGCCCCACAGCCCGTGGGGCTGCGGGCTTTTCGGCGGCCGTCAGCCTCGGCAACACCAGTGCCCACGTGGAGCCGCCGCGCCAGCCTGCGAACCATTGTCCGGTAGGGCCGCAGCTCTGGCGACAGCTCCCACGCCCGAAGAGCCAGGTGGGAAAGCCGTGCCTCGTTGGAAAGCTCTTTGGCAGCCGCTCACGTGGCCCCACAGCCCGTGGGGCTGCGGGCTTTCGGGCGGCCGTCAGCCTCGGCGCCACCGGCGCCCACGTGGCGCTGCCAGGCCAGCCTGCGAAGCATTTTCCGGTAGGGCCGCGGCTCTGGCGACAGCTCCCACGCCCGAAGAGCCAGGAGGGAAAGCCGTGCCTCCTTGGAAAGCTCTTTGGCAGCCGCTCGCGTGGCCCCACAGCCCGTGGGGCTGTGGGCTTTTTCCCGGCGGCCGTCAGCCTCGGCGACACAAGCGCCCACGTTGGCGCCGCCGCGCCAGCCTGCGAAGCATTTTCCGGTAGGGCCGCGGCTCTGGCGACAGCTCCCACGCCCGAAGAGCCAGGAGGGAAAGCCATGCCTCGTTGGAAAGATCTTTCGCAGCTGCTCGCGTGGCCCCACAGCCCGTGAGCCTGCGGGCTTTTCGGCGGCCGTCAGCCTCGGCAACACCGGCGCCCACGTGGAGCCGCCGCGCCAGCCTGCGAACCATTGTCCGGTAGGGCCGCGGCTCTGGCGACAGCTCCCACTCCCGAAGAGCCACGAGGGAAAGCCGTGCCTCATTGGAAAGCTCTTTGGCAGCCGCTCACGTGGCCCCACAGCCCGTGGGGCTGCGGGCTTTCGGCGGCCCATCAGCCTTGGTGACACCGGCGCCCACGTGGCGCCGCCAGGCCAGCCTGCGAAGCATTTTCCGGTAGGGCCGCGGCTCTGGCGACAGCTCCCACGCCCGAAGAGCCAGGAGGGAAAGCCGTGCCTCCTTGGAAAGCTCTTTGGCAGCCGCTCGCGTGGCCCCACAGCCCGTGGGGCTGCGGGCTTTCCGGCGGCCATCAGCCTTGGCGACACCGGCGCCGACGTGGCGCCGCCGCGCCAGCCTGCGAAGCATGTAGGGCTGCGGCTCTGGCGACAGCTCCCACACCGAAGAGCAGGAGGGAAAGCCGTGCCTCATTGGAAAGCTCTTTGGCAGCCGCTCGCGTGGCCCCACAGCCGTGGGGCTGCGGGCTTTCAGGCGGCCGTCAGCCTCGGCGACACCGGCACCCACGTGGCGCCGCCGCGCCAGCCTGCGAAGCATTTTCCGGTAGGGGCCGCGGCTCTGGCGACAGCTCCCACGCCCGAAGAGCCAGGAGGGGAAAGCCGTGCCTCGTTGGAAAGCTCTTTGGCAGCCGCTCGCGTGGCCCCACAGTCCGTGGGGCTGCGGGCTTTCTGGCGGCCGTCAGCCTCGGCGACACCGGCGCCCACGTGGAGCCCCCGCGCCAGCCTGCGAAGCATTTTCGGTAGGGCCGCGGCTCTGGCGACAGCTCCCACGCCCGAAGAGCCAGGAGGGACAGCCGTGCCTCGTTGGGAAATCTCTTTGGCAGCAGCTCGCGTGGCCCCACAGCCCGTGGGGCTGCGGGCTTTCCGGTAGCCATCAGCCTCTGCGCCACCGGCGCCCACGTGGCGCCCGCCAGTCCAGCCTGCGAAGCATTTTCCGGTAGGGCCGCGTCTCTGGCGACAGCTCCCACGCCCGAAGAGCCAGGAGGGAAAGCCATGCCTCGTTGGAAAGCTCTTTGGCAGCCGCTCGCGTGGCCCCCACAGCCCGTGGGGCTGCGGGCTTTTCGGTGGCCGTCAGCCTCGGCGACACAAGTGCCCACGTGGCGCCGCCGCGCCAGCCTGCGAAGCATTTTCCGGTAGGGCCGCGGCCTCTGGCGACAGCTCCCCACGCCCGAAGAGCCAGGAGGGAAAGCGTGTCCTCCTTGGGAAAGCTCTTTGGCAGCCGCTCGCGTGGCCCCACAGCCCGTGGGGCTGCGGGCCTTTCCGGCGGCCATCAGCCTCGGTGACACCGGCGCCCACGTGGCGCCGGCGCGCCAGCCTGCGAAGCATTTTCCGGTAGGGCCGCGGCTCTGGCGACAGCTCCCATGCCCGAAGAGCCAGGAGGGAAAGCCGTGCCTCGTTGGAAAGTTCTTTGGCATCCGGTCGCGGGGCCCCACGAGCCCGTTGGGGCTGCGGGCTTTCCGGCGGCCATCAGCCTCCGGTAACACCGGCGCGCACGTGGCGCCGCCGCGCCAGCCTGCGAAGCATTTTCCGGTAGGGGCCGCGGCTCTGGCGACAGCTCCCACGCCCGAAGAGCCAGGAGGGAAAGCCGTGCCTCGTTGGAAAAGCTCTTTGGCAGCCGCTCGCGTGGCCCCACAGCCCGTGGGGCTACGGGCTTTCCGGCGGCCGTCAGCCTCGGTGACACCTGCGACCACGTGGCACCGCCGAGCCAGCCTGCGAAGCATTTTCCGGTAGGGCCGCGGCTCTGGCGACAGCTCCCACGCCCGAAGAGCCAGGAGGGAAAGCCATGCTCGTTGGAAAGATCTTTCGCAGCTGCTCGCGTGGCCCCACAGCCCGTGGGGCTGCGGGCTTTTCGGCGGCCGTGAGCCTCGGCAACACCAGTGCCCACGTGGAGCCGCCGCGCCAGCCTGCGAACCATGTCCGGTAGGGCCGCGGCTCTGGCGACAGCTTCCCACGCCCGAAGAGCCAGGAGGGGAAAGCCGTGCCTCGTTGGAAAGCTCTTTGGCAGCCGCTCGCGTGGCCCCACAGCCCGTGGGGCTGCGGGCTTTCCGGCGGCCGTCAGCCTCGTCGCCACCGGCGCCCACGTGGCGCCGCCGCGCCAGCCTGCGAAGCATTTTCCGGTAGGGCCGCGGCTCTGGCGACGTCTCCCACGCCCGAGAGAGGCAGGAGGGAAAGCCGTGCCTCGTTGGAAAGCTCTTTGGCAGCCGCTGGCATGGCCCCCACAGCCCGTGGGGCTGCGGGCTTTCTGGCGGCCGTCAGCCTCGGCGACACCGGCGCCCATGTGGTGGCCAGCCGCGCCAGCCTGCGAAGCATTTTCCGGTAGGGCCGCGGCTCTGGCGACAGCTCCCACGCCCGAAGAGCCAGGGAGGGAAAGCCATGCCTCGTTGGAAAGCTCTTTGCAGCCGCTCGCGTGGCCCCACAGCCCGTGGGGCTGCGGGCTTTCCGGCGGCCGTCAGACTCGGCTCCATCGGCGCCCACGTGGCGCCCCCCGCGCCAGCCTGCGAAGCATTTTCCGGTAGGGCGCGGCTCTGGCGACAGCTCCCACGCCCGAAGAGCCAGGAGGGAAAGCCGTGCCTCGTTGGAAATCTCTTTGGCAGCCGCTCGCGTGGCCCCACAGTCCGTGGGGCTGCGGGCTTTCCGGCGGCCGTCAGCCTCGGCGCCACCGGCGCACCACGTGGAGTCCCCTGCGCCCAGCCTGCGAAAGCATTTTCCGGTAGGGCCGCGGCTCTGGCGACAGCTCCCACGCCCGAAGAGACACGAGGGAAAGCCGCGTGCCCTCATTGGAAAGCTCTTTGGCAGCCCGCTCGCGTGGCCCCCACAGCCCGTGAGGCTGCGGGCTTTCCGGCAGCCATCAGCCTCGGCGACACCGGCGCCCACGTGGCGCCACCACGCCAGCCTGCGAAGCATTTTCCGGTAGGGCCGCGGCTCTGGCGACAGCTCCCCTCCCGCCGAAGAGCCAGGAGGGAAAGCCGTGCCTCGTTGGAAAGCTCTTGGCAGCCCGCTCGCATGGCCCCACAGCCCTTGGGGCTGCGGGCTTTGCGGCGGCCGTCAGCCCTCGGCGACAACCGGCGCCCACGTGGCGCCGCCCACGCCAGCCTGCGAAGCATTTTCCGGTAGGGCCGCGTCTCTGGCGACAGCTCCCCACGCCCGAAGAGCCAGGAGGGAAAGCCATGCCTCGTTGGAAAGCTCTTTGGCAGCCGCTCGCGTGGACCCACAGCCCGTGGGGTTGCGGACTTTCCGGCGGCCGTCAGCCTCGTCGCCACCGGCGCCCACGTGGCGCCGCCAGCGCCAGCCTGCGAAGCATTTTCCGGTAGGGCCGCGGCTCTGGCGACAGCTCCCACGCCCGAAGAGCCAGGAGGGAAAGCCGTGCCTCGTTGGAAAGATCTTTCGCAGCTGCTCGCGTGGCCCCACAGCCCGTGGGGCTGCGGGCTTTTCGGCGGCCGTCAGCCTCGGCAACACCAGTGCCCACGTGGAGCCGCCGCGCCAGCCTGCGAAGCATTTTCCGGTAGGGCCGCGGCCTCTGGCGACAGCTCCCACGCCCGAAGAGCCAGGTGGGAAAGCCGTGCTCGTTGGAAAGCTCTTTGGCAGCCGCTCACGTGGCCCCACAGCCCGTGGGGCTGCGGGCTTTCCGGCGGCCGTCAGCCTCGGCGCCACCGGCGCCCACGTGGGCGCCGCCAGGCCAGCCTGCGAAGCATTTTCCGGTAGGGGCCGCGGCTCTGGCGACAGCTCCCACGCCCCGAAGAGGCCAGGAGGGAAAGCCGTGCCTCCTTGGAAAGCTCTTTGGCAGCCGCTCGCGTGGCCCCACAGCCCGTGGGGCTGTGGGCTTTCCGGCGGCCGTCAGCCTCGGCGACACAAGCGCCCACGTGGCGCCGCCGCGCAGCCTGCTGCGAAGCATTTTCCGGTAGGGCCGCGGCTCTGGCGACAGCTCCCACGCCCGAAGAGCCACGAGGGAAAGCCGTGCCTCATTGGAAAGCTCTTTGGCAGCCGCTCACGTGGCCCCACAGCCCGTGGGGCTGCGGGCTTTCCGGCGGCCATCAGCCTCGGTGACACCCGGCGCCCACGTGGCGCCGCCAGGCCAGCCTGCGAAGCATTTTCCGGTAAGGGCCGCGGCTCTGGCGACAGCTCCCACGCCCGAAGAGCCAGGAGGGAAAGCCGTGCCTCGTTGGAAAGCTCTTGGCAGCCGCTCGCGTAGGGCCCCCACAGCCCGTGGGGCTGCGGGCTTTCCGGCGGCCATCAGCCTTGGCGACACCGGCGCCGACGTGGCGCCGCCGCGCCAGCCTGCGAAGCATTTTCCGGTAGGGCTGCGGCTCTGGCGACAGGCTCCCACACCCGAAGAGCCAGGAGGGAAAGCCGTGCCTCATTGGAAAGCTCTTTGGCAGTCCGCTCGCGTGGCCCCACAGCCCGTGGGGCTGCGGGCTTTCAGGCGGCCGTCAGCCTCGGCGACACCGGCGCCCACGTGGCGCCGCCGCGCCAGCCTGCGAAGCATTTTCCGGTAGGGCCGCGGCTCTGGCGACAGCTCCCACGCCCGAAGAGCCAGGAGGGAAAGCCGTGCCTCGTTGGAAAGCTCTTTGGCAGCCGCTCGCGTGGCCCCACAGTCCGTGGGGCTGCGGGCTTTCCGGCGGCCGTCAGCCTCGGCGACACTGGCGCCCACGTGGAGCCCCCGCGCCAGCCTGCGAAGCATTTTTCCGGTAGGGCCGCGGCTCTGGCGACAGCTCCCACGCCCGAAGAGCCAGGAGGGACAGCCGTGCACTCGTTGGAAATCTCTTTGGCAGCAGCTCGCCGTGGCCCCACAGCCCGTGGGGGCTGCGGGCTTTACGGTAGCCATCAGCCTCTGCGCCACCGGCGCCCACGTGGCGCCGCCAGGCCAGCCTGCGAAGCATTTCCGGTAGGGCCCGCGTCTCTGGCGACAGCTCCCACGCCCGAAGAGCCAGGAGGGAAAGCCATGCCTCGTTGGAAAGCTCTTTGGCAGCCGCTCGCGTGGCCCCACAGCCCGTGGGGCCTGCGGGCTTTTCGGTGGGCCGTCAGCCTCGGCGACACAAGTGCCCACGTGGCACCGCCGCGCCCAGCCTGCGAAGCATTTTCCGGTAGAGGCCACGGCTCTGGCGACAGCTCCCACGCCCCGAAGAGCCAGGAGGGAAAGCCGTGCCTCCTTGGAAAGCTCTTTGGCAGCCGCTCGCGTGGCCCCACAGCCCGTGGGGCTGCGGGCTTTCCGGCGGCCATCAGCCTCGGTGACACCGGCGCCCACGTGGCGCCGGCGCGCCAGCCTGCGAAGCATTTTCCGGTAGGGCCGCGGCTCTGGCGACAGCTCCCAAGGCCCGAAGAGCCAGGAGGGAAAGCCGTGCCTCCTTGGAAAGTTCTTTGGCAGCCGCTCGCGGGGCCCCACAGCCCGTGGGGCTGCGGGCTTTCCGGCGGCCATCAGCCTCGGTAACACCGGCGCGCACGTGGCGCCCGCCGCGCCAGCCTGCGAAGCATTTTCCGGTAGGGCCGCGGCTCTGGCGACAGCTCCCACGCCCGAAGAGCCAGGAGGAAAGCCGTGCCTCGTTGGAAAGCTCTCTTGGCAGCCGCTCGCGTGGCCCCACAGCCCGTGGGCTGCGGGCTTTCCGGGCGGCCGTCAGCCTCGGCGACACAAGCGCCCACGTGGCGCCGCCGCGCCAGCCCTGCGAAGCATTTTCCGGTAGGGCCGCGTCTCTGGCGACAGCTCCCCACGCCCGAAGAGCCAGGAGGGAAAGCCCGTGCCTCGTTGGAAAGCTCTTTGGCAGCCGCTCGCGTGGCCCCCACAGCCCGTCGGGCTGCGGGCTTTCCGGCGGCCGTGAGCCTCGGCGACACCTGCGCCCACGTGGCGCCGCCGCGCCAGGCTGCGAAGCATTTTCCGGTAGGGCCGCGGCTCTGGCGACAGCTCCCACGCCCGAAGAGCCAGGAGGAAAGCCGTGCCTCGTTGAAAGATCTTTCGCAGCTGCTCGCGTGGCCCCACAGCCCGTGGGGCTGCGGGCTTTTCGGCGGCCGTCAGCCTCGGCAACACCAGTGCCCACGTGGAGCCGCCGCGCCAGCCTGCGAACCATTGTCCGGTAGGGCCGCGGGCTCTGGCGACAGCTCCCACGCCCGAAGAGCCAGGAGGGAAAGCCGTGCCTCGTTGGAAAGCTCTTTGCAGCCGCTCGCGTGGCCCCACAGCCCGTGGGGCTGCGGGCTTTCCCGGCGGCCGTCAGCCTCGGCGACACCTGCGCCCACGGTGGCGCCGCCGTGCCAGCCTGCTGCGAAGCATTTTTCCGGTAGGGCCGCCGGCTCTGGCGACAGCTCCCACGCCCGAAGAGCCAGGAGGGAAAGCCGTGCCTCGTTGGAAATCTCTTTGGCAGCCGCTCGCGTGGCCCCACAGTCGTGGGGCTGCGGGCTTTCCGGTGGCCAGTCAGCCTCGTCGGCGCCACCGGCGCCCACGTGGAGCCCCTGCGCCAGCCTGCGAAAGCATTTTCCGGTAGGGCCGCGGCTCTGGCGATAGCTCCCACGCCCGAAGAGACACGAGGGAAAGCCGTGCCTCATTGGAAAGCTCTTTGGCAGCCGCTCGCGTGGCCCCACAGCCCGTGAGGGCTGCGGGCTTTCCGGCAGCCATCAGCCTCCGGCGACACCGGCGCCCACGTGGCGCCGCCACGCCAGCCCTGCGAAGCATTTTCCGGTAGGGCCGCGGCTCTGGCGACACGCTCCCACGCCCGAAGAGCCAGGAGGGAAAGCCGTGCCTCGTTGGAAAGCTCTTTGGCAGCCGCTCGCATGGCCCCACAGCCCGTGGGGCTGCGGGGCTTTCCGGCGGCCGTCAGCCTCGGCAACACCGGCGCCCACGTGGCGCCGCCACGCCAGCCTGCGAAGCATTTTCCGGTAGGGCCGCGTCTCTGGCGACAGCTCCCGACGGCCCGAAGAGCCAGGAGGGAAAGCCATGCCTCGTTGGAAGCTCTTTGGCAGCCGCTCGCGTGGCCCCACAGCCACGTGGGGTTGCGGACTTTCCGGCGGCCGTCAGCCTCGTCGCCACCGGCGCCCACGTGGCGCCGCCGCGCCAGCCTGCGAAGCATATTCCGGTAGGGCCGCGACTCTGGCGGACAGCTCCCACGCCCCGAAGAGCCAGGAGGGAAAGCCGTGCCTCGTTGGAAAGCTCTTTGGCAGCCGCTGGCGTGCCCCACAGCCCGTGGGGCTGCGGGCTTCTCTGGCGGCCGTCAGCCTCGGCGACACCGGCGCCAAGGTTGTGCGCCACGCGCCAGCCTGCGAAGCATTTTCCGGTAGGGCCGCGGGCTCTGGCGACAGTTCCCACGCCCGAAGAGCCAGGAGGGAAAGCCATGCCCTCGTTGGAAAGCTCTTTGGCAGCCGCTCGCGTGGCCCCACAGCCCGTGGGGCTGCGGGCTTTACTGGCGTCCGTCAGCCTCGGCGAAACCTGCGCCCACGTGGCGCCGCCGCGCCAGCCTGCGAAGCATTTTCCGTAGGGGCCGCGGCTCTGGCGACAGCTCCCACGCCCGGAAGAGCCAGGAGGGAAAGCCGTGCCTCGTTGAAAGCTCTTTGGCAGCCGCTCGCCGTGGCCCCACAGCCCGTGGGGCTGCGGGCTTTCCGGCGGCCGTCAGCCTCGGCGACACAAGCGCCCACGTGGCGCCGCCGCGCCAGCCTGCGAAGCATTTTCCGGTAGGGCCGCGGCTCTGGCGACAGCTCCCACGCCCGAAGAGCCAGGAGGGAAAGCCGTGCCTCCTTGGAAAGCTCTTTGGCAGCCGCTCGCGTGGCCCCACAGCCCGTGGGGCTGCGGGCTTTCCGGCGGCCGTCAGCCTCGGCGACACCGGCGCCAAGGTGGTGCCGCCGCGCCAGCCTGCGAAGCATTTTCCGGTTAGGGGCCGCGGCTCTGGCGACAGCTCCCACGCCCGAAGAGCCAGGAGGGAAAGCCGTGCCTCGTTGGAAAGCTCTTTGGCAGCCGCTCGCGTGGCCCCACAGCCCGTGGGGCTGCGGGCTTTCCGGCGGCCGTCAGCCTCGGCGACACCGGCGCCCACGTGGCGCCGCCGCGCCAACCTGCGAAGCATTTTCCGGTAGGGCCGCGGCTCTGGCGACAGCTCCCACGCCCGAAGAGCCAGGAGGGAAAGCCGTGCCTCGTTGGAAAGCTCTTTGGCAGCCGCTCGTGTGGCCCCACAGCCCGTGGGGCTGCGGACTTTCCGGCGGCCGTCAGCCTCGGCGACACCGGCGCCAAGGTGGCGCCGCCGAGCCAGCCTGTGAAGCATTTTCCGGTAGGGCCGCGGCTCTGGCGGACAGCTCCCCACGCCCGAAGAGCCAGGAGGGAAAGCCGTGCCTCGTTGGAAAGCTCTATGGCAGCCGCTCGCGTGGCCCCACAGCCCGTGGGGCTGCGGGCTTTCTGGCGGCCGTCAGCCTCGGCGCCGCCGGTGCCCACGTGGCGCTGCCGCGCCAGCCTCCGAAACATTTTCCGGTAGGGCCGCTGCTCTGGCGACAGCTCCCACGCCGAAGAGCCAGGAGGGAAAGCCGTGCCTCGTTGGAAAGCTCTTTGGCAGCTGCTCACGTGGCCCCACAGCCCGTGGGGCTGCGGGCTTTTCCGGCGCCCGTCAGCCTCGGCCAACACCGGCGCCCACGTGGCACCGGCGCGCCAGCCTGCGAAGCATTTTCCGGTAGGGCCGCGTCTCTGGCGACAGCTCCCACGCCCGAAGAGCCAGGAGGGAAAGCCGTTGCCTCGTTGGAAAGCTCTTTGGCAGCCGCTCACGTGGCCCCACAGCCCGTGGGGGCTGCGGGCTTTCCAGGCAGCCATCAGCCTCGGCTCCATCGGCGCCCACGTGGAGCCCCCGCGCCAGCCTGCGAAAGCATTTTCCGGTAGGGGCCGTGGCTCTGGCGACAGCTCCCACGCCCGAAGAGCCAGGAGGGGAAAGCCGTGCCTTGTTGGAAATCTCTTTGGCAGCCGCTCGCGTGGCCCCACAGCCCGTGGGGTTGCGGGCTTTGCGGCGGCCGTCAGCCTCGGCGACACAAGCGCCCACGTGGCGCCGCCGCGCCAGCCTGCGAAGCATTTCCGGTAGGGCCGCGGCTCTGGCGACAGCTCCCACGCCCGAAGAGCCAGGAGGGAAAGCCGTGCCTTGTTGGAAAGCTCTTTGGCAGCCGCTCGCGTGGCCCCCACAGCCCGTGGGGCTGCGGGCTTTCTGGCGGCCGTCAGCCTCGGCGCCGCCGGTGCCCACGTGGCGCTGCCGCGCCAGCCTGCGAAACATTTTCCGTAGGGCCGCGGCTCTGGCGACAGCTCCCACGCCCGAAGAGCCAGGAGGGAAAGCCGTGCCTCCTTGGAAAGCTCTTTGGCAGCCCGCTCGCGTGGCCCCACAGCCCGTGGGCTGCGGGCTTTCCGGTGGCCGTCAGCCTCGGCGCCACCGGCGCCAAGGTGGTGCCGCCGCGCCAGCCTGCGAAGCATTTTCCGGGTAGGGCCGCGGCTCCTGGCGACAGCTCCCACGCCCGAAGAGCCAGGAGGGAAAGCCGTGCCTCGTTGGAAAGACTTTGGCAGCCGCTCGCATGGCCCCACAGCCCGTGGGGCTGCGGGCTTTCCGGCGGCCGTCAGCCTCGGCGACACCAGCGCCCACGTGGCAGCCGCCGTGCCAGCCTGCGAAGCATTTTCCGGTAGGGCCGTGGCTCTGGCGACAGCTCCCACGCCCGAAGAGCCAGGAGGGAAAGCCGTGGCCTCGTTGGAAAGCTCTTTGGCAGCCGCTCGCGAGGCCCCACATCCCGTGGGGTTGCGGGCTTTCCGGCAGCCGTCAGCCTCGGCAACAAACGGTGCCCCACGTGGCGCCGCCCGCGCGCCAGCCTGGAAAGCATTTTCCGGTAGGGCCGCAGCTCTGGCGACAGCTCCCACGCCCGAAGAGCCAGGAGGGAAAGCCGTGCCTCCTTGGAAAGCTCTTTGGCAGCCGGTCGCGTGGCCCCACAGCCCGTGGGGCTGCGGGCTTTACGGCGTCCGTCAGCCTCGGCCGAAACCTGCGCCCACGTTGCGCCGCCGCGCCAGCCTGCGAAGCATTTTCCGGTAGGGCCGCGGCTCTGGCGACAGCTCCCATGCCCGAAGAGCCAGGAGGGAAAGCCGTGCCTCGTTGGAAAGCTCTTTGGCAGCCGCTCGCGTGGCCCCACAGCCCGTGGGGCTGCGGGCTTTCCGGCGGCCGTCAGCCTCGGCGACACCGGTGCCCACGTGGCGCCGCCGCGCCAACCTGCGAAGCATTTTCCGGTAGGGCCGCGGCTCTGGCGACAGCTCCCACGCCCGAAAGAGCCAGGAGGGAAAGCCGTGCCTCGTTGGAAAGCTCTTTGGCAGCCACTCGTGTGGCCCCACAGCCCCGTGGGGCTGCGGGCTTTCCGGCGGCCGTCAGCCTCGGCGACACCGGCGCCAAGGTGGCGCCGCCGAGCCAGCCTGTGAAGCATTTTCCAGTAGGGCCGCGGCTCTGGCGACAGCTCCCACGCCCGAAGAGCCAGGAGGGAAAGCCGTGCCTCGTTGGAAAGCTCTATGGCAGCCGCTCGCGTGGCTCCACAGCCGTGGGGCTGCGGGCTTTCTGGCGGCCGTCAGCCTCGGCGCCGCCCAGTGCCCACGTGGCGCTGCCGCGCCAGCCTGCGAAACATTTTTCCGGTAGGGCCGCGGCTCTGGCGACAGCTCCCCACGCCCGAAGAGCCAGGAGGGAAAGCCGTGCCTCGTTGGAAAGCTCTTTGGCAGCTGCTCACGTGGCCCACACAGCCCGTGGGGCTGCGGGCTTTCCGGCGCCCGTCAGCCTCGGCGACACTGGCGCCCACGTGGCGCCGCCGCGCCAGCCTGCGAAGCATTTTCCGGTAGGGCCGCATCTCTGGCGACAGCTCCCACGCCCGAAGAGCCAGGAGGGAAAGCCGTGCCTCGTTGGAAAGCTCTTTGGCAGCCGCTCGTGTGGCCCCACAGCCCGTGGGGCTGCGGGCTTTCGGCGGCCGTCAGCCTCGGCGACACCGGCGCCCACGTGGCGCCGCCAGGCCAGCCTGCGAAGCAATTTTCCGGTAGGGCCGCGGCTCTGGCGACAGCTCCACACGCCCGAAGAGCCAGGAGGGAAAGCCGTGCCTCGTTGGAAAGCTCTTTGGCAGCCGCTCGTGTGGCCCCACAGCCCGTGGGCCTGCGGGACTTTCCGGCGGCCGTCAGCCTCGGCGACACCGGCGCCAAGGTGGCGCCGCCGAGCCAGCCTGTGAAGCATTTTCGGTAGGGCCGCGGCTCTGGCGACAGCTCCCACGCCCGAAGAGCAGGAGGGAAAGCCGTGCCTCGTTGGAAAGCTCTTTGGCAGCCGCTCGCGTGGCCCCCACAGTCCGTGGGGCTGCGGGCTTTCCGCGGCCGTCAGCCTCGGCTCCAGCGGCGCCCACATGGAGCCCCCGCGCCAGCCTGCGAAGCATTTTCCGGGTAGGGCCCCGGCTCTGGCGACAGCTCCCACGCCCGAAGAGCCACGAGGGAAAGCCATGCCTCGTTGGAAAGCTCTTTGGCAGCCGCTCACGTGGCCCCACAGCCGTTGGGGCTGCGGGCTTTCCGGCAGCCATCAGCCTCGGCGACAGCGGCGCCCACGTGGCGCCGCCAGGCCAGCCTGCGAAGCATTTTCCGGTAGGGCCGTGGCTCTGGCGACAGCTCCCACGCCCGAAGAGCCAGGAGGGAAAGCCGTGCCTTGTTGGAAATCTCTTTGGCAGCCGCTCGCGTGGCCCACAGCCCGTGGGGTTGCGGGCTTTCCGGCGGCCGTCAGCCTCGGCGACACAAGCGCCCACGTGGCGCCGCCGCGCCAGCCTGCGAAGCATTTTCCGGTAGGGCCGCGGCTCTGGCGACAGCTCCCACGGCCCGAAGAGCCAGGAGGGAAAGCCGTGCCTTGTTGGAAAGCTCTATGGCAGCCGCTCGCGTGGCCCCACAGCCCGTGGGGCTGCGGGCTTTCTGGCGGCCGTCAGCCTCGGCGCCGCTGGTGCCCACGTGGCGCTGCCGCGCCAGCCTGCGAAACATTTTCCGGTAGGGCCGCGGCTCTGGCGACAGCTCCCACGCCCGAAGAGCCAGGAGGGAAAGCCGTGCCTCCTTGGAAAGCTCTTTGGCAGCCGGGTCGCGTGCCCCACAGCCCGTGGGGCTGCGGGCTTTGCGGCGGCCGTCAGCCTCGGCGACTCAAGCGCCCACGTGGCGCCACCGCGCCAGCCTGCGAAGCATTTTCCGGTAGGGCCGCGGCTCTGGCGACAGCTCCCACGCCCGAAGAGCCAGGAGGGAAAGCCGTGCCTCGTTGGAAAGCTCTTTGGCAGCCGCTCGCGTGGCCCCACAGCCCGTGGGATTGCGGACTTTCCGGCGGCCGTCAGCCTCGTCGCCACCGGGCGCCCACGTGGCGCCTCCGCGCCAGCCTGCGAAGCATTTTCCGGTAGGGCCGCAGCTCTGGCGACAGCTCCCACGCCCGAAGAGCCAGGAGGGAAAGCCGTGCTCCTTGGAAAGTCTTTGGCAGCCGCTCGCGTGGCCCCACAGTCCGTGGGGCTGCGGGCTTTACGGCGTCCGTCAGCCTCGGCGAAACCTGCGCCCACGTGGCGCCGCCGCGCCAGCCTGCGGAGCATTTTCCGGTAGGGCCGCGGCTCTGGCGACAGCTCCCAATGCCCGAAGAGCCAGGAGGGAAAGCCGTGCCTCCTTGGAAAGCTCTTTGGCAGCCGCTCGCGTGGCCCCACAGCCCGTGGGGCTGCGGGCTTTCCGGCAGCCGTCAGCCTCGGCGACACCGGTGCCCACGTGGCGCCGCCGCGCCAGCCTGCGAAGCATTTTCCGGTAGGGCCACGGCTCTGGCGACAGCTCCCACGCCCGAAGAGCCAGGAGGAAAGCCGTGCCTCCTTGGAAAGCTCTTTGGCAGCCGCTCGCGTAGCCCCACAGCCCGTGGGGCTGCGGGCTTTCCGGCGGCCGTCAGCCTCGGCGCCACCGGCGCCCACGTGGCGCCGCCGCGCCAGCCTGCGAAGCATTTTCCGGTAGGGCCGCGGCTCTGGCGACAGCTCCCACGCCCGAAGAGCCAGGAGGGAAAGCCGTGCCTCGTTGGAAGAGCTCTTTGGAAGCCGCTCGTGTGGCCCCACAGCCCGTGGGGCTGCGGACTTTCCGGCGGCCGTCAGCCTCGGCGACACCGGCGCCATGGTGGCGCCGCCGAGCCAGCCTGTGAAGCATTTTCCGGTAGGGCCACGGCTCTGGCGACAGCTCCCACGCCCGAAGAGCCAGGAGGGAAAGCCGTGCCTCGTTGGAAAGCTCTTTGGCAGCCGCTCGCGTGGCCCCACAGCCCGTGGGGCTGCGGGCTTCCGGCGCCCGTCAGCCTCGGCGACAACCGGCGCCCACGTGGCGCCGCCGCGCAGCCTGCGAAGCATTTTCCGGTAGGGCCGCGGGCTCTGGCGACAGCTCCCACGCCCGAAGAGCCAGGAGGGAAAGCCGTGCCTCGTTGGAAAGCTCTTTGGCAGCCGCTCGCGTGGCCCCACAGCCCGTGGGGCTGCGGGCTTTCCGGCGGCCGTCAGCCTCGGCGACACCGGCGCCAAGGTGGCGCCGCCGAGCCAGCCTGTGAAGCATTTTCCAGTAGGGCCGCGGCTCTGGCGACAGCTCCCCGCCCGAAGAGCCAGGAGGGAAAGCCGTGCCTCGTGGAAAGCTCTATGGCAGCCGCTCGCGTGGCTCCACAGCCCGTGGGGCTGCGGGCTTTCTGGCGGCCGTCAGCCTCGGCGCCGCCAGTGCCCACGTGGCGCTGCCGCGCCAGCCTGCGAAACATTTTCCGTAGGGCCGCGGCTCTGGCGACAGCTCCCACGCCCGAAGAGCCAGGAGGGAAAGCCGTGCCTCGTTGGAAAGCTCTTTGGCAGCTGCTCACGTGGCCCCACAGCCCGTGGGGCTGCGGGCTTTCCGGCGCCCGTCAGCCTCGGCGACACTGGCGCCCACGTGGCGCCGCCGCGCCAGCCTGCGAAGCATTTTCCGGTAGGGCCGCATCTCTGGCGACAGCTCCCACGCCCGAAGAGCCAGGAGGGAAAGCCCGTGCCTCGTTGGAAAGCTCTTTGGCAGCCGCTCGTGTGGCCCCACAGCCCGTGGGGCTGCGGGCTTTCCGGCGGCCGTCAGCCTCGGCGACACCGGCGCCCACGTGGCGCCGCCAGGCCAGCCTGCGAAGCATTTTCCGGTAGGGCCGCGGCTCTGGCGACAGCTCCCACGCCCGAAGAGCCAGGAGGGAAAGCCGTGCCTCGTTGGAAAGCTCTTTGGCAGCCGCTCGTGTGGCCCCACAGCCCGTGGGGCTGCGGACTTTCCGGCGGCCGTCAGCCTCGGCGACACCAGGCGCCAAGGTGGCGCCGCCGAGCCAGCCTGTGAAGCATTTTCCGGTAGGGCCGCGGCTCTGGCGACAGCTCCCACGCCCGAAGAGCCAGGAGGGAAAGCCGTGCCTCGTTGGAAAGCTCTTTGGCAGCCGCTCGCGTGGCCCCACAGTCCGTGGGGCTGCGGGCTTTCCGGCGGCCGTCAGCCTCGGCTCCAGCGGCGCCCACATGGAGCCCGCCGCGCCAGCCTGCGAAGCATTTTCCGGTAGGGCCCCGGCTCTGGCGACAGCTCCACGCCCGAAGAGCCACGAGGGAAAGCCATGCCTCGTTGGAAAGCTCTTTGGCAGCCGCTCACGTGGCCCACAGGCCCGTGGGGCTGCGGGCTTTCCGGCAGCCATCAGCCTCGGCGACAGCGGCGCCCACGGGCGCCGCCAGGCCAGCCTGCGAAGCATTTTTCCGGTAGGGCCGTGGCTCTGGCGACAGCTCCACGCCCGAAGAGCAGGAGGGAAAGCCGTGCCTTGTTGGAAATCTCTTTGGCAGCCGCTCGCGTGGCCCCACAGCCCGTGGGGTTGCGGCTTTCCCGGCGGCCGTCAGCCTCGGCGACACAAGCGCCCACGTGGCGCCGCCGCGCCAGCCTGCGAAGCATTTTCCGGTAGGGCCAGCGGCTCTGGCGACAGCTCCCACGCCCGAAGAGCCAGGAGGGGAAGCCGTGCCTTGTTGGAAAGCTCTATGGCAGCCGCTCGCGTGGCCCCCACAGCCGTGGGGCTGCGGGCTTTCTGGCGGCCGTCAGCCTCGGCGCCGACTTGGTGCCCACGTGGCGCTGCGCGCCAGCCTGCCGAAACATTTTTCCGGTAGGGCCGCGGCTCTGGCGACAGCTCCCACGCCCGAAGAGCCAGGAGGGAAAGCCGTGCCTCCTTGGAAAGCTCTTTGGCAGCCGGTCGCGTGGCCCCACAGCCCGTGGGGCTGCGGGCTTTGCGGCGGCCGTCAGCCTCGGCGACTCAAGCGCCCACATGGCGCCACCGCGCGCCAGCCTGCGAAGCATTTTCCGCCGTAGGGCCGCGGCTCTGGCGACAGCTCCCACGCCCGAAGAGCCAGGAGGGAAAGCCGTGCCTCGTTGGAAAGCTCTTTGGCAGCCGCTCGCGTGGCCCCACAGCCCGTGGGATTGCGGACTTTCCGGCGGCCGTCAGCCTCGTCGCCACCGGCGCCCACGTGGGCGCCTCCGCGCCAGCCTGCGAAGCATTTTCGGTAGGGGCCGCAGCTCTGGCGACAGCTCCCACGCCCGAAGAGCCAGGAGGAAAGCCGTGCCTCCTTGGAAAGCTCTTTTGGCAGCCGCTCGCGTGGCCCCACAGTCCGTGGGGCTGCGGGCTTTACGGCGTCCGTCAAGCCTCGGCGAAACCTGCGCCCACGTGGCGCCGCCGCGCCAGCCCTGCGGAGCATTTTCCGGTAGGGCCGCGGCTCTGGCGACAGCTCCCATGCCCGAAGAGCCAGGAGGGAAAGCCGTGCCTCCTTGGAAAGCTCTTTGGCAGCCGCTCGCGTGGCCCCACAGCCCGTGGGGCTGCGGGCTTTCCGGCAGCCGTCAGCCTCGGCGACACCGGTGCCCACGTGGCGCCGCCGCGCCAGCCTGCGAAGCATTTTCCGGTAGGGCCACGGCTCTGGCGACAGCTCCCACGCCCGAAGAGCCAGGACGGGAAAGCCGTGCCTCCTTGGAAAGCTCTTTGGCAGCCGCTCGCGTGGCCCCACAGCCCGTGGGGCTGCGGGCTTGCCGGCGGCCGTCAGCCTCGGCGACACCTGCGACCACGTGGCGCCGCCGCGCCAGCCTGCGAAGCATTTTCCGGTAGGGCCGCGGATCTCTGGCGACAGCTCCCACGCCCGAAGAGCAGGAGGGAAAGCCGTGCCTCGTTGGAAAGCTCTTTGGGCAGCCGCTCGCGGGGCAACACAGCCCGTGGGGCTGCGGGCCTTCCGGCAGCCGGTCAGCCTCGGCGCCACCGGCGCCCACGTGGCGCACGCCGCGCCAGCCTGCGAAGTATTTTCCGGTAGGGCCGCGGCTCTGGCGACAGCTCCCAACGCCCGAAGAGCCAGGAGGGAAAGCCGTGCCTCGTTGGAAAGCTCTTTGGCAGCCGCTCGCGTGGCCCCACAGCCCGTGGGGCTGCGGGCTTTCCAGGCGGCCGTCAGCCTCGGCGACACCAGTGCCCACGGTGGCGCCGCACCGCCAGCCTGCGAAGCATTTTCCGTAGGGCCGCGGCTCTGGCGACAGCTCCCACGCCCGAAGAGCCAGGAGGAAAGCCGTGCCTCGTTGGAAAGCTCTTTGCAGCCGCTCGCGTGGCCCCACAGCCCGTGGGGCTGCGGGCTTTCCGGCGGCCGTCAGCCTCGGTGACACCTGCGACCACGTGTCGCCGCCCGCGCCCAGCCTGCGAAGCATTTTCCGGTAGGGCCGCGGCTCTGGCGACAGCTCCCACGCCCGAAGAGCCAGGAGGGAAAGCCGTGCCTCGTTGGAAAGCTCTTTGGCAGCCGCTCGCGTGGCCCCACAGCCCGTGGGGCTGCGGGCTTTCCGGCGGCCGTCAGCCTCGGCGACACCGGCCCCCACGTGGCGCCGCCGCGCCAGCCTGCGAAGCATTTTCCGGTAGGGCCGCGGCTCTGGCGACAGCTCCCACGCCCGAAGAGCCAGGAGGGAAAGCCGTGCCTCATTGGAAAGCTCTTTGGCAGCCACTCGCATGGCCCCATAGCCGTGGGGCTGCGGGCTTTCCGGCGGCCGTCAGCCTCGGCGCCACCGGCGCCCATGTGGCGCCGCCGCGCCAGCCTGCGAAGCATTTTCCGGTAGGGCCGCGTCTCTGGCGACAGCTCCCACGCCCGAAGAGCCAGGAGGGAAAGCCGTGCCTTGTTGGAAAGCTCTTTGGCAGCCGCTCGCGTGGCCCCACAGCCCGTGGGCTGCGGGCTTTCCGGCGCCGTCAGCCTCGGCGACACCAGGGCACACGTGGTGCCGCCGCGCCAGCCTGCGAAGCATTTTCCGGTAGGGCCGCGGCTCTGGCGACAGCTCCCACGCCCGAAGAGCCAGGAGGGAAAGCCGTGCCTCGTTGGAAAGCTCTTTGGCAGCTGCTCGAGTGGCCCCACAGCCCGTGGGGCTGCGGGCTTTCCGGCGGCCGTCAGCCTCGTGACACCTGCGACCACGTGGCGGCCCGCCGCGCCAGCCTGCGAAGCATTTTCCGGTAGGGCCGCGGCTCTGGCGACAGCTCCCACGCCCAGAAGAGCCAGGAGGGAAAGCCGTGCCTCGTTGGAAAGCTCTTTGGCAGCCGCTCGCGTGGGCCCCACAGCCCGTGGGGCTGCGGGCTTTCCGGCGGGCCGTCAGCCTCGGCGACACCGGCGCCCACGTGGCGCCGCCGCGCCAGCCTGCGAAGCATTTTCCGGTAGGGCCGCGGCTCTGGCGACAGCTCCCACGCCCGAAGAGCCAGGAGGGAAAGCCGTGCCTCATTGGAAAGCTCTTTGGCAGCCACTCGCATGGCCCCATAGCCCGTGGGGCTGCGGGCTTTCCGGCGGCCGTCAGCCTCGGCGCCACCCGGCGCCCATGAGGCGCCGCCCGCGCCAGCCTGCGAAGCATTTTCCGGTAGGGCCGCGGCTCTGGCGACAGCTCCCACGCCCAGAAGAGGCCAGGAGGAAAGCCGTGCCTTGTTGGAAAGCTCTTTGGCAGCCGCTCGCGTGGCCCCACAGCCCGTGGGGCTGCGGGCTTTCCGGCGGCCGTCAGCCTCGGCGACACCAGGGCACACGTGGCGCCGCCGCGCCAGCCTGCGAAGCATTTTCCGGTAGGGGCCGCGGCTCTGGCGACAGCTCCCACGGCCCGAAGAGCCAGGAGGGAAAGCCGTGCCTCGTTGAAATCTCTTTGGCAGCTGCTCGAGTGGCCCCACAGCCCGTGGGGCTGCGGGCTTTCCGGCGGCCATCAGCCTCGGCGACACCTGCGACCACGTGGCGCCGCCGCGCCAGCCTGCGAAGCATTTTCCGGTAGGGGCCGCGGGCTCTGGCGACAGCTCCCACGCCCGAAGAGCCAGGAGGGAAAGCCGTGCCTCGTTGGAAAGCTCTTTGGCAGCCGCTCGCGTGGCCCCCACAGCCCGTGGGGCTGCGGGCTTTCCGGCGGCGTCAGCCTTGGCGCCACCGGCGCCCACGTGGCGCCGCGGCGCCAGCCTGCGAAGCATTTTCCGGTAGGGCCCGCGTCTCTGGCGACACCTCCCCACCCGAAGAGCCAGGAGGGAAAGCCGTGCCTCGTTGGAAAGCTCTTTGGCAGCCGCGTCGCGTGGCCCCACAGCCCGTGGGGCTGCGGGCTTTCCGGGCGGCCGTCAGCCTCGGCGACAGCGGCGCCCACGTGGCGCCCCGCCGCCCCAGCCTGCGAAGCATTTTCCGGTAGGGACGCGTCTCTGGCGACAGCTCCCACACCCGAAGAGCCAGGAGGGAAAGCCGTGCCTCGTTGGAAAGCTCTTTGGCAGCCGCTCGCGTGGCCCCACAGCCCTTGGGGCTGCGGGCTTTCCGGCGGCCGTCAGCCTCGGCGACACCTGCGACCACGTGGCGCCGCGGGCGCCAGCCTGCGAAGCATTTTCCGGTAGGGCCGCGGCTCTGGCGACAGCTCCCACGCCCGAAGAGCCAGGAGGGAAAGCCGTGCCTCGTTGGAAAGCTCTTTGGCAGCCGCTCGCCGTGGCCCCACAGCCCGTGGGGCTGCGGGCTTTTCGGCGGCCGTCAGCCTCGGCGACACCAGTGCCCACGTGGCGCCGCCGCGCCAGCCTGAGAAGCATTTTCCGGTAAGACCGCGGCTCTGGCGACAGCTCCCACGCCCGAAGAGCCAGGAGGGAAAGCCGTGCCTCGTTGGAAAGCTCTTTGGCAGCTGCTCGCGTGGCCCCATAGCCCGTGGGGCTGCAGGCTTTCCGGCGGCCATCAGCGTCGGCGACACCTGCGACCACGTGGCGCCGCCGCGCCAGCCTGCGAAGCATTTTCCGGTAGGGCCGCGTCTCTGGCGACAGCTCCCACGCCCGAAGAGCCAGGAGGGAAAGCCGTGCCTCATTGGAAAGCTCTTTGGCAGCCGCTCACGTGGCCCCACAACCCGTGGGGCTGCGGGCTTTCCGGGCGGCCGTCAGCCTGGGCGACACGGCGCCCACGTGGCGCCGCCGTGGCAGCCTGCGAAACATTTTCCGCTAGGGCCGTGACTTTGGCGACAGCTCCCATGCCCGAAGAGTCAGGAGGGAATGCCGTGCCTCGTTGGAAAGCTCTTTGGCAGCCGCTCGCGTGGCCCCCAAAGCCCGTGGGACTGCGGGCTTTTCGGCGGCCGTCAGCCTCGGCGACACCGGCGCCCACGTGGCGCCGCCGCGCCAGCCTGCGAAGCATTTTCCGGTAGGGGCCGTGGCTCTGGCGACAGCTCCCACGCCCGAAGAGCCAGGAGGGAAAGCCGTGCCTCGTTGGAAATTCTCTTTGGCAGCTGCTCGAGTGTCCCCACAGCCCGTGGGGCTGCGGGCTTTCCGGCGGCCATCAGCCTCGGCGACACCAGGGCACACGTGGCGCCGCCGCGCCAGCCTGCGAAGCATTTTCCGGTAGGGCCGCGGCTCTGCAACAGCTCCCACGCCCGAAGAGCCAGGAGGGAAAGCCGTGCCTCGTGGAAAGCTCTTTGGCAGCCGCTCGCGTGGCCCCACAGCCCGTGGGGCTGCGGGCTTTCCGGCGGGCGTCAGCCTCGGCGACACCAGGGCACACGTGGCGCCGCCGCGCCAGCCTGCGAAGCATTTTCCGGTAGGGCCGCGTCTCTGGCGACAGCTCCCACGCCCGAAGAGCCAGGAGGGAAAGCTGTGCCTCGTTGGAAAGCTCTTTGGCAGCCGCTCGCGTGGTCCTACAGCCCGTGGGGCTGCGGGCTTTCCGGCGGCCGTCAGCCTCGGCGACACCGGCGCCCACGTGGCGCCGCCGCGCCAGCCTGCGAAGCATTTTCCGGTAGGGCCGCGTCTCTGGCGACAGCTCCCACGCCCGAAGAGCCAGGAGGGAAAGCCATGCCTCATTGGAAAGCTCTTTGGCAGCCGCTCGCGTGGCCCCACAGCCCGTGGGGCTGTGGACTTTCCGTCGGCCGTCAGCCTCGGCGACACCTGCGACCACGTGGCGCCGCCCGCGCCAGCCTGCGAAGCATTTTCCGGTAGGGCCGCGTCTCTGGCGACAGCTCCCACGCCCGAAGAGCCAGGAGGGAAAGCCGTGCCTCGTTGGAAAGCTCTTTGGCAGCCGCTCGCGTGGCCCCACAGCCCGTGGGGCTGCGGGCTTTCCGGCGGCCGTCAGCCTCGGCGCCACCGGCGACCACGTGGCGCCGCCGCGCCAGCCTGCGAAGCATTTTCCGGTAGGGCCGCGGCTCTGGCGACAGCTCCCACGCCCGAAGAGCCAGGAGGGAAAGCCGTGCCTCGTTGGAAAGCTCTTTGGCAGCCGCTCGCGTGGCCCCACAGCCCGTGGGGCTGCGGGCTTTCCGGCGGCCGTCAGCCTCGGCGCCACCGGCGACCACGTGGCGCCGCGGCGCCAGCCTGCGAAGCATTTTTCCGGTAGGGCCGCGGCTCTGGTGACAGCTCCGCCACCCAAAGAGCCAGGAGGGAAAGCCGTGCCTCGTTGGAAACCTCTTTGGCAGCCGCTCGCATGGCCCCATAGCCCGTGGGCTGCGGGCTTTCCGGCGGCCATCAGCCTCGGCGACACCAGGGCACACTTGGCGCCGCCGTGCAGCCTGCGAAGCATTTTCCGGTAGGACCGCGGCTCTGGCGACAGCTCCCACGCCCGAAGAGCCAGGACGGAAAGCCGTGCCTCGTTGGAAAGCTCTTTGGCAGCCGCTCGCGTGGCCCCACAGCCCGTGGGGCTGCGGGCTTTCCGGCGGCCGTCAGCCTCGGCGACACCTGCGACCACGTGGCGCCTCCGCGCCAGCCTGCGAAGCATTTTCCGGTAGGGCCGCATCTCTGGCGACAGCTCCCACGCCCGAAGAGCCAGGAGGGAAAGCCGTGCCTCGTTGCAAAGCTCTTTGGCAGCCGCTCGCGTGGCCCCACAGCCCGTGGGGCTGCGGGCTTTCCGGCGGCCGTCAGCCTCGGTGACACCTGCGACCACGTGGCGCCGCCGCGCCAGCCTGCGAAGCATTTTCCGGTAGGGCCGCGGCTCTGGCGACAGCTCCCACGCCCGAAGAGCCAGGAGGGAAAGCCGTGCCTCGTTGGAAAGC
This sequence comes from Rissa tridactyla, assembly GCF_028500815.1. Taxonomy (NCBI): domain Eukaryota; kingdom Metazoa; phylum Chordata; class Aves; order Charadriiformes; family Laridae; genus Rissa; species Rissa tridactyla. The sequence goes on from NW_026529605.1 coordinate 86,318, forward strand.
TCTTTGGCAGCCGCTCGCGTGGCCCCACAGCCCGTGGGGCTGCGGCTTTCCGGCGGCCGTCAGCCTCGGCGACACCGGCCGCCACGTGGCGCCGCCGCGCCAGCCTGCGAAGCATTTTCCGGTAGGGCCGCGGCTCTGGCGACAGCTCCCACGCCCGAAGAGCCAGGAGGGAAAGCCGTGCCTCATTGGAAAGCTCTTTGGCAGCCACTCGCATGGCCCCATAGCCCGTGGGGCTGCGGGCTTTCCGGCGGCCGTCAGCCTCGGCGCCACCGGCGCCCATGTGGCGCCGCCGCGCCAGCCTGCGAAGCATTTTCCGGTAGGGCCGCGTCTCTGGCGACAGCTCCCACGCCCGAAGAGCCAGGAGGGAAAGCCGTGCCTTGTTGGAAAGCTCTTTGGCAGCCGCTCGCGTGGCCCCACAGCCCGTGGGGCTGCGGGCTTTCCGGCGGCCGTCAGCCTCGGCGACACCAGGGCACACGTGGCGCCGCCGCGCCAGCCTGCGAAGCATTTTCCGGTAGGGCCGCGTCTCTGGCGACAGCTCCCACGCCCGAAGAGCCAGGAGGGAAAGCCGTGCCTCGTTGGAAAGCTCTTTGGCAGCCGCTCGCGTGGCCCCACAGCCCGTGGGGCTGCGGGCTTTCCGGCGGCCGTCAGCCTCGGCGACACCAGTGCCCACGTGGCGCCGCCCGCGCCAGCCTGCGAAGCATTTTCCGGTAGGGCCGCGTCTCTGGCGACAGCTCCCACGCCCGAAGAGCCAGGAGGGAAAGCCGTGCCTCGTTGGAAAGCTCTTTGGCAGCCGCTCGCGTGGCCCCACAGCCCGTGGGGCTGCGGGCTTTCCGGCGGCCGTCAGCCTCGGCAACACCTGCGACCACGTGGCGCCACCGCGCCAGCCTGCGAAGCATTTTCCGGTAGGGCCGCGTCTCTGGCGACAGCTCCCACGCCCGAAGAGCCAGGAGGGAAAGCCGTGCCTCGTTGGAAAGCTCTTTGGCAGCCGCTCGCGTGGCCCCACAGCCCGTGGGGCTGCGGGCTTTCCGGCGGCCCGTCAGCCTCGGCGACACCAGGGCACACGTGGCGCCGCCGCGCCAGCCTGCGAAGCATTTTCCGGTAGGGCCGCGGCTCTGGCGACAGCTCCCACGCCCGAAGAGCCAGGAGGGAAAGCCGTGCCTCGTTGGAAATCTCTTTGACAGCTGCTCGAGTGGCCCCACAGCCCGTGGGGCTGCGGGCTTTCCGGCGGCCATCAGCCTCGGCGACACCCTGCGACCACGTGGCGCCGCCGCGCCAGCCTGCGAAGCATTTTCCGGTAGGGCCGCGGCTCTGGCGACAGCTCCCACGCCCGAAGAGCCAGGAGGGAAAGCCGTGCCTCGTTGGAAAGCTCTTTGGCAGCCGCTCGCGTGGCCCCACAGCCCGTGGGGCTGCGGGCTTTCCGGCGGCCGTCAGCCTTGGCGCCACCGGCGCCCACGTGGCGCCGCGGCGCCAGCCTGCGAAGCATTTTCCGGTAGGGCCGCGTTCTCTGGCGACAGCTCCCCCACCCGAAGAGCCAGGAGGGAAAGCCGTGCCTCGTTGGAAAGCTCTTGGCAGCCGCTCGCGTGGCCCCACAGCCCGTGGGGCTGCGGGCTTTCCGGCGGCCGTCAGCCTCGGCGACAGCGGCGCCCACGTGGCGCCGCCGCCCCAGCCTGCGAAGCATTTTCCGGTAGGGCCGCGTCTCTGGCGACAGCTCCCACGCCCGAAGAGCCAGGAGGGAAAGCCGTGCCTCGTTGGAAAGCTCTTTGGCAGCCGCTCGCATGGCCCCATAGCCCGTGGGGCTGCGGGCTTTCCGGCGGCCATCAGCCTCGGCGACACCAGGGCACACGTGGCGCCGCCGCGCCAGCCTGCGAAGCATTTTCCGGTAGGGCCGCGGCTCTGGCGACAGCTCCCACGCCCGAAGAGCCAGGAGGGAAAGCCGTGCCTCGTTGGAAAGCTCTTTGGCAGCCGCTCGCGTGGTCCTACAGCCCGTGGGGCTACGGGCTTTCCGGCGGACGTCAGCCTCGGCGACACCGGCGCCCACGTGGCGCCGCCGCGCCAGCCTGCGAAGCATTTTCCGGTAGGGCCGCGTCTCTGGCGACAGCTCCCACACCCGAAGAGCCAGGAGGGAAAGCCGTGCCTCGTTGGAAAGCTCTTTGGCAGCCACTCGCGTGGCCCCACAGCCCGTGGCGCTGCGGGCTTTCCGGCGGCCGTCAGCCTCGGCGACACCGGCGCCCATGTGGCGCCGCCGCGCCAGCCTGCGAATCATTTTCCGGTAGGGCAGCGGCTCTGGCGACAGCTCCCACGCCCGAAGAGCCAGGAGGGAAAGCCGTGCCTCGTTGGAAAGCTCTTTGGCAGCCGCTCGCATGGCCCCACAGCCCGTGGGGCTGCGGGCTTTCCGGCGGCCGTCAGCCTCGGCGACACCGGCCCCCACGTGGCGCCGCCGCGCCAGCCTGCGAAGCATTTTCCGGTAGGGCCGCGTCTCTGGCGACAGCTCCCACGCCCGAAGAGCCAGGAGGGAAAGCCGTGCCTTGTTGGAAAGCTCTTTGGCAGCCGCTCGCGTGGCCCCACAGCCCGTGGGGCTGCGGGCTTTCCGGCGGCCGTCAGCCTCGGCGACACC